>NW_027642045.1:0-178533 GCF_032717465.1 Coenobita brevimanus
TTTTCTTTGTGGGAGGTGTTACACAGTTCATGATTTCATCATCCCTTGTATAATTCTTAACTTATGATAAAGTTTTGTTCATGATTGCATCATCCCTTGTATGAAATCCCAATGTACAGTATGCTGTATGTTTGTTCGCCATCTGCCACGTGGCTTCCATAGTGACCAGGTTTGTGTGTGTTCTACCTCACTCCCCCTTCTCCTCCTTACAGTAGAGTAAGTCGTTCTTTCTGTTGGTCAGAGCAGGATTGTCAACTCTTCGTCCCCTTATGCCTTCATTTGGCACATCATTCTTTTACAAGATTGAATCAAGCTCTGCCGCTGACCCTATATAATGAGCTTCAGCTCTCTGCATTAGTTGCCACCTTAGATCTACTCCTCATTCTGTTCACACTCTGTCCTCCCCTGTACAGTATATTATTATTTTTAACGAGTGCTCAGGAAGTCGCCATGCCATCTAGCTGCTGTATAATTTGAGTATAAGTGTTATTACCATTTTTCTTGTGCACTGTAAGAAGCCTAAGGCGTTAATTCGTAAGTTCCTGGTAAAGTTTTTATGATTCATATTGGTTCTGCATACTGTCAGCCAGTATTAGTAATATTTTGTATCAGTAATAATATTATATCTTTGCATTAACTCAAAGACATTATCCGGTTTTCTCATTTTTATCAGGGCTGACTTTAGATAAATTTGCTCTTGTTAAAATCGTGTTAATAGAGGCTATTATAGCAGTGTAACAATATATGTAAATCTGTTTTGCCCACTTACAGTATCCTTATGAGTCCTGAATGTTTAGTTGTTAGTTTGAGCATTAAACTTTAACTTGTAATTTTACCTAAATCTTTTGTTTTGAACCTGTAACTTTGCGGGACAGTAGTGATTTTAGTATTCTACCTTAAAGTGTTCATTATCTCTCTCTGTTCCGTAACAATATATATATATATATATATATATATATATATATATATATATATATATATATATATATATATATATATATAATCCAGCCATCCATCATCCAATCCTACGTTGCCCCATGAGGAGCGTAGGAGCCCGGAGTTTATACATGTAGTTGGTCCTGACATTTAAGATGAGAGTGACCAACCTCACTCATCCCCTGAGTGGCATTACGTGACCAATCAACCCCAACCACCCTTTGGATATAAATCTTTACCGGCTCAATGACGATTGGAGCACAATAATTGCCCACCTAAACCACCAGGCGCCAAAATTTGGTTATATGGTTACCACCCAGCATTGTAAATAGTTTCCCTGGTGTACAGGAAACCATTTTGGCTTGTCACTCAATGTACAGATCACCCATAAGCAGAAGAAAAGAGGAAAGAATGAAGGAATGAAAGACAAGAGAGAGGAGTGTACAAGTCACCCGTGGGCACAAGTACGAGGAAACAATGAAGGAAAGAAGAGATAGAAGAAGATGGAAGGAAAGAAGGATGGAGGAGAGGGACAGGGCAGACACTTCGAGAGCAGCACTACATTGAGTGAGTGGAAGGTGAAAGTTTTTTAACTACCACAAATAGAGTAGATAGATACATAGATAGATAGATATACACATGGGGTGGTGCAAAAAGTAGGTTGACATTTACCATTTATTCCAACACAAAATACATACTTTTAGTCTCGTAAGTCATCCAAGTGTCCGCCCTCATTATTGACACATTCCTGGAGTCTGCCAGCCACACATCGACACATAAGAGTTTTACATAACATAAGACTTTTACAAACACAATAAAAATATGTAATAATATCAACCTACTTTTTGCACCACCCTGTATATATATATATATATATATATATATATATATATATATATATATATATATATATATATATGTACTGTAGATATAGAGACAGAGAGAGAGAAAGCTGGTAGATAGACACTTATAATACAAGGGTGGAGGTGCGTATGGGAGGCGAGATTATATAGAGTTGTGGGTGATATTAGTGGAAGCTGACAGTATATCTCTGGTGTCCTGTCAACTTGGGGAGGTGAGGAGTAGAGGCAGGTACAGCATACTTGACAGCTGGGAGGAAGGCAGAGGGAGTTGGCCACCTTCTTTGCGTACATGCTGGTAATGCACGAAAATGTGGGGCTGAAAGATGCACCTGACTTATACCCGGGGCTTCTGTGGCTGATATCTACCTGTATAAAATAGTCAGGTGTCACACGAAATGTAGCAAATTGGTGATTCGGTAATCTCTCTCTCTCTCTCTCTCTCTCTCTCTCTCTCTCTCTCTCTCTCTCTCTCTCCCGTCTATTCCGTACCCATTTTTCCTTTTTTTTATTCGCCGCTCATTCATCATCATCCTTTCCCTCCCTTCATCTGCATTCTTTTTCTGTTCTCTTCATTTACACTTTCTTTCCTTCATTAATTTCTTCAAATGTTTCTTCCTTTTCTCCTATACCCTTCCATTCATCCCTTCCTTCTTCCATCATCTTTTGCTTCACCTGATCTTTTTCCTTCCTGTTCTCTGCATTCCTTGATACATAATCTGGTTATCCTCTCTCTCTCTCTCTCTCTCTCTCTCTCTCTCTCTCTCTCTCCCCTCATATCTTTCATATATGATCTTTCTTGGTGCCTTCCTTCTTTTTTCCTTCACTCCTTTCCCTTTTACACACTAATTACTCTTTGCAACACCTGATTTGTTTTCCTCTTTTTGTTCTCATTTCTGTCTCATGTACGATATTGTCTTCCTTTTTTTCTTATTTCCTTTGTGTATTTTTTCCCCTCTCTTTTCCTTGTTCCGTCTCCCACATTTCCTTTGCTTAATCAATTTCGTCTCCTTCTTCCCCCTTGCCCTTCTTCCCAGTGTAGTTTCTTCTTTCCTTGCTCGTTGGTTGAACTTACTTTTACAAGATTTAATTCTTTCATCACTTCCTTCTTTCATCCACCTTCTTCCCTCTTTCTTCTATTGTATATCCTCCTCTCTTTGATTGCACTATTTACTTCCTCATTCTCTCAGCTATCTGTCTATCTATCGATAAATGTGTGTGTGTGTGTGTGTGTGTGTGTGTGTGTGTGTGTGTGTGTGTGTGTGTGTGTGTGTGTGTGTGTGTGTGTGTGTGTGTCCTTTCATTCGCCACGTTCGTCCCTCGCAATTACTTCTCTCCGTTATTCCTTCTGGGTTTTTCTTCGTCCCTCTCTCCTCCTTTGCTTCACTTGCTCCGTCTCCCTTGTCCTCTTGCCCTTCCCTCCTTCAGTAGTGTCATATTCCTTCATTTCCTTTGGTCTTGTGCTTTTTTATTATTAATTTCTTCTCTCTCTCTCTCTCTCTCTCTCTCTCTCTCTCTCTCTCTCTCTCTCTCCGCACCACATCCTCCTCCTAATCTCTTTCCATACAGCCGTTCTCTTCCTCCATTCCATACATTTTTTCGCTCCACCCTTAAGCATTTTTTCTTCCTACCGCAGAACCATTTTACTCAGCTTAGGACCGAACCCCTCACAGTGGAAATGTCATACTCTTCGTCTCCCTTCCTTCTCGTTCACGTTCTTTTACACCGGTATCTTTTTTTTCGCTCTTGATCTTTCTTTCTGTTCCTCTTTCATTCCTGTCATGCGCTTCTTGTTTTTCTCTCTTCGTTTTTCGCTCGTCTCTTACCCTCTTTTCTTCTTGCACTCTTGTTTCACACAATGTGCATCTCCTCCTGCTTTCTCCTGTTCCTGTCTACCTTCTCTCCTCTTTGGCTTTGTTTGCTGTCCCTCCTCACTATATTATTTTGACATTCTTTAGCTTCTCCGACCACCCTTCCTCTCTCACTCTCTTATTTACTCTTTATTCTTCACATCTCTGTCATCCTCTTCTTCTTCTCTCCCTTCTCTTTTATTTACCTCTGCTCATTATTTGTTCTCTTTCTCCTTCTCCATAGCTTTCTCCTTTCCGTTCATTCCTTGTTACACCCAATCCCTTCTAATTCATTTTTTCCCTCTCCGATTTCCTCATTCCCAGCTTCCTTTGTCTCTCTGTGTTCTCTCACTTTCTGTCTTACCTCCTTCCTCCTTCTTTTGTCTTTCTTAGATATTTTGTCTTCGTCTTTCTCCCTCTTGCCTTTCATCATGGTGATTTAATTTTGTTCTTTTCCTCCATTACTTCTCTTCCTTCTTGTCCTCCTCTTCCCTTTCTTCTCTCCAATTTCCTTGCTCCCGAATTTCCCCCTCTTTCCCTCTTCCTGCTTCTCTCCACATTTCCTCCCGGCCATTCTTCCTGGTTACCACAATTTTTCTGTCCCTGTAAAATCATATCGCCGCTCGCCCGTAACTCCTTCCTTCTCTCATCCTCACAAATTTAGCCTCCTTGGCTACACATCCTCTTTCTTTCGCCTCCACGTTTTTCCTCATTTCTTTGGCTTCTGTTTTCTCTTTTTAATTGTGTGTGTGTGTGTGTGTGTGTGTGTGTGTGTGTGTGTGTGTGTGTGTGTGTGTGTGTGTGTGTGTGTGTTTGGGTGTGTGGGTGTGTGTGGGTGGGTGTGAACAAAACAGCTCAGTTTTTATCCGATATCAGCCATACTTGGTGGAGAGGATGAGGGTCACACAATGAGGGAAGCAACTCATTGTGAACAAGCCTCATGGTGAACAAGCCTACATCTTTTCTATCCTTAATGACCTAGAGCAGTTTGTACAGCACCCTACCCGTATCCCTGACCGCCTTGGAGAGAGCTCCAACATACTTGACCTCTTCCTCACAACTAATCCTTCTGCTTACTCTGTCAATCTTTTCTCTCCGTTGGGCTCCTCCGATCACAACCTTATTACCTTAACCTGTCCTATCACTCCGGTACGGCCTGTGGACCCTCCAGGGAAACGTCGTCTGTGGCATTTTGGAGCCTTGGACTGGGAGGCCCTCAGGCAGTACTTCTTTGATTTTCCCTGGAATGATTATTTCTTCCATGGCCGGGAGCCATCTGAGTGTGCCTTGCGCATTACGGAGATTATTCTCTCGGGCATGGAAGCATACATTCCTTTCTCATATCCTTTGACTAACGCAAGAAAGCCTTGGTTTAACCACGCTTGTTCTAATGCTGTCCGCAACAAGGAGAGGGCCTACAAAAGGTACCGAAGCCAACCCACCTCTGAATCAGATCATCTTTACGTTTCTGCCCGGAATCGTGCTAAGTCTGTTCTTCGCTCTACTAAAAATAATTTCATCCATACTAAATGCTCTCAACTCTCCGATCGAATTCTTCCCGCTCCTTCTGGCACCTTGCCAAAAATCTTTCTAACAACTTTACCTCATCATCCTTCCCTCCCCTTTTCTACTCTGATGGTTCTGTAGCTATTTCTTCTACTGATAAAGCAGATCTCTTCGCACTGAACTTTCTCCTCCAATTCCACCTTAGACGATTCCGGTGCTGTTCCTCCATCACTTCCCCCCTCTGACTTCCTCATGGCTGACATTAAAATTTCTTCAATTGATGTATTTTCTGCCATCACTGGCCTCAGTACTAACAAGGCATATGGGCCTGATGGGGTCCCTCCTGTTGTTCTCAAGAACTGTGCTTCTGTGCTTACACCCTGCCTAGGCAAACTCTTTCGCCTTTGTCTGTCAACTTGTACCTTTCCTTCTTGCTGGATGTTTGCTCTCATTCAGCCAGTCCCAAAGAAGGGTGACCACTCCCAACCCTCCAACTATCGTCCAATTGCTTTAACGTCCTGTAGTTCAAAAGTTTTCGAGTCAATTCTCAATAGAAAAATTTTAAGGCATCTTTCCTATCACAACCTTCTTTCCGATCGTCAGTACGGGTTCCGTCAGGGACGCTCCACTTGACATCTCAAAGGCTTTCGGTCGAGTCTGGCATAAATCTTTAATTTCCAAACTGCCCTCCTACGGTTTCTATCCTTCTATCTGTGCCTTCATCGCTAGCTTCCTTTCTGGTCGTTCTATAGCCGCTGTTGTAGACGGCCATCGTTCTTCTCCTAGATCTATCAACATTGGTGTTCCTCAGGGCTCTGTCCTATCACCAACTCTCTTCCTTTTATTCATCAATGATCTTCTAAGCTGTACATCTAACCCTATCCACTCATATGCTGATGACTCCACCCTTCACCTTTCCATTCCCGGTTCCCGCAACGCCCATCTCAACAGTTACTTCAACAAACAAGAGATGAGGCTATGGCACACCTAATGTCTGACTTGGCTCGTATCTCTGACTGGGGTAAAAATAATATGGTTGTTTTTCATGCATCTAAGACTCAGTTCTTACACCTATCAACCCGACAAAATCTTCCACAAATATACCCACTAATGTTTAATAATATTCAGCTTAATCCTGCATCATCCTTGAACATGCTTGGGGTTTCATTTACTCGGGACTTATCTTGGAAAGATCATATTACATCTCTTGTAAAATCTGCTTCCAAGAGATTGGGTGTGCTAAGCTGACTCCGCTCTTTCTTTACCCCTGCACAATTGTTGACTCTATACAGGGGTTTTATTCGCCCCTGTGTGGAGTACAACTCTCATGTGTGGGGATGCTCCCCACATACAGCTCTTCTCAATAGGGTGGAGTCAAAGGCTTTTCGTCTCATTAACTCTCCTCCTCTTACTGACTCCCTTCAACCTCTGTCTCTTCGCCGCACTGTTGCATCTTTATCTCTTTTCTATCGCTACTGTAATGGTCATTGCTCCTCTGAACTGTCTGCTTGCATTCCTCCACCTCTAAGACGGACGCGTAGCACCGTCTGGCAACAAACTCTCATCCCTTTTCTGTCCAACTCTCTAATGCAAGAGTTAACCGTTACTCCCAGTCTTTCATTTATGCAACAGGTCAGCTCTGGAACTGTCTCCCTCTGTCTGTATTTCCTGCTGCCTATGATCTCCAGTCTTTCAAACGCAGTGTGTCCAGGCATCTCAAAATGATCGGATCTTGAATTTGGCTCTCTATTGTATTTTGTTTTTCTCTTGGAGGGAACTGTTACTGCGGGCTCATGGCCTTTGGTTCCTTCTTCCTCGCATAAAAAAAAAAATTGTTTTTGAGAGTAACTGGTCAAAGGTCAAGGTCACAGGGTTATATCAAACGCTTACCTGGCAAAATCAACTTCCATATTTTTTATCCATTTTAAACCAAATTTGGGAGAACCGTAGATGATAAGGCAAGAATGAAGTGATTCAGTTTTGTGAACAACGTCAAAGATCAAGGTAACAGGACAAGATCCCATTTTGAGCCGTATATGTGTGTGTTAACAATATAACTCAGAACGCTTTTATCATATTTTATCCAAATCTAGTGGAAGGGTCAAGGGTCAGCCAAGAAGCAAGCCAAATTTTTTTAGAACAGTTGGTAAAAGGTTAATATCACAAGGCAAGGTTATGTCGAACATTTCCTATCCGATCTGAACCAAACTTGATGGAAGGGTTGTGGGCTAGACAAGAATGAGGACACATAATTTTGAGATCATTCAGTTAGTTGCCTCGTTCACTGGGCAGAGTCCAAGTTCAATCCATGTGTCTGTGTGTGAACAAAATAACTAATTTCGATCTGGTCTGGATCAGACTTGGTGGCTTAGTTGAGGATCACCCCCCAAAAAGAACAAAATATTTTTAGAACAATAAATGGTTGATTTACTGTATTTTTAGAACAATAGATCCTTCTCAAGGTCACAAGAATCGGTCAGTCTACTCATACAGTTTTCATTCAAGGTCGATTAAGCTTTTTGGAAGGGTTCAGGCTAAAAGAAGTAAAAGTAGGTTCGACTTTATGAACCAGCAAAGGTCAAGGTCGCAGGAAAAGCTAAAATATCGATGTCACTGAGCCAGTCAAGACAAACAGATTGAACCCACATTTGGTGGAAGGGTTAAGGGTTATGCAAGATGAAAGAAATTCCTTCTGAAGCTAATCTGTGTAAGGTGAGGGTCAAAGGACAAATTAGAATAAGTAGCCGTTAGAGTGGTTGGTGGGCGGGCTCTGATTGTTTCCTCTTTTTAAATCATAATTTACTACATTCTTTCTTCTCTCTCTCTCTCTCTCTCTCTCTCTCTCTCTCTCTCTCTCTCTTTATCCTTGCCTAGCTACCGACCTATCTGTCTATTTATCTAACAATCTCTTTCTCCTCAGTCTAACCTTTGACCTGCTGAGTTGAAGACATACTTTCGTTTGCCGTTCCCAAGCCCCGATTAAGAAGGCGCCTGCCCAGCGATTCTCCTGCTCGTATTAAAATCAGTTTGTAAGAGACCTCATGGTAAAAGAAAGTGAGCTGTTAATTTTGCGGGTCAGCTAGTAGGCTTAATGTAGAAATTAGGGAAAAACGAGGATGCAACAACGTTTTATGTGAGAGGTAAATTGGTTAGGTTAATGAGACCTGTATGGTGAGAGATGAGGCAGTGTTTGTAGAGGAGCAGTGCTAGGCAACGTAAATGTCTTAGACACGAGACTAGTTAGGCGTGAAACCAGACTAAATGACAGTGACGGTTTCAGTCAAGGAAGGGTGCAAAGCTAAGCTAGGAAACATTGATAAAAGGTTATTAGTAGGAGTATACGAGGTCTCCTCAGAAAGTCATCAGCATATAACTATTACTTAAAATCAAAAACATCTGAATCACTTTCTCAATTTAAAATTGCTAGAAACCATGCAAAAACTGTAATAAATCTTGCTAAATCAAACTTTCTTCAAAACCAAGCATCAAAACTACTTAACAACCCAAATGACAATAGAATATTCTGGTCAACTCTCAGTTCTTTCAATAATAACTTTAACAAGTCATCATTCATTCCCCCATTAAAATCTCCAGATGGCAACATTACAAATGACCCGCGTGGGAAAGCAGATATCTTTGCCAGTACATTTGCCAGAAATTCTACCTTAGAGGAAGCCAGCCAGAACGTCCCAGCACTAGAACTTAACTCTCCCGAAATTGTTCCACTTAAAATACAGACAAGGTACGTGAAATCCATCCTAGACAATTTACCTACCAACAAAGCTCTAGGCCCAGACGGAATTCCGCCAATTGTTTTGAAAAAGTGTTCCCCAGAACTTGCCTCTGTTTTTGCTAAATTATTCCGAATATACATCTGTACTTCTTCATTCCCTAATTCATGGAAAGAAGCTAATATCCACCCAATTCCAAAGAAAGGAAGTTCCTCTGACCCCTCTGATTACAGACCAATAGCTGTCACATCTTCTCTTGGTAAGGTTTTTGAAACTGTAATTCATAAGCACATAGTTAAACATCTTGAATCCAACAACTTAATTAGTGACAGACAGTATGGTTTTCGCCAAGAAAAATCCACCATTGACGTACTCAATCTCCTGACTCATACCACCCATCAATCAGTTGACTTACATGGTGAAACTCAAGCTGTAGCCCTTAATATTTCTAAAGCTTTCGATAGAGTGTGGCACCATTCCCTGTTGTCCAGACTCCCTTGCTATGGACTAAACTCTTTTGTTCCTTTGATTTCCTCATATCTCAGCAACAGAAAAATAAGAGTAAAAGTAGATAATGTATATTCCAATTTCCACTCAATTAACGCCGGCGTGCTGCAGGGATCAGTTCTGGCACCAATTCTGTTCCTCGTTCACATTAATGATCTCTTATCTGTCACCCACAATCCCATCCATTCATATGCAGATGACTCAACACTTCATAGTTCATTCACACTCAGACATCCATTTACAAAGTCTGATATCTTTAACTCTCAACTCAGTACAGGCATCTCTTTAAATCAAGACTTATCCACGATCAGTGAATGGGGACAAAATAACCTTGTCTCATTTAATGCTAGTAAAACTAAATATATACAATTTACTAACAGACAGGTATTGCCAGAATCGTATATTACCTTCAATGCTACAAATATTCCCATTTCCAAAAGTATTGAAATTCTCGCCGTCACGCTTAATAATGCCCCCAGTTTACCTCTCATGTCAGATCACTTGCTAAAACCGCCTCAAAGAAACTTGGATTATTGTACAGAGTCCGTAACTTCTTCACTGACGAGCAGTTAGCTATAATTTATAAGTCATGTGCGCTCTCAGCTTGAATACTGCTCACCCTTGTGGAGTGGATGTGGAGAGGTTGCATTAAAACAACTAGACAAAATTCAGAACAAAGCCGTTAGAATTATTAATAACTCTGCTATTACTAACAAACTACCTCCCTACAAGGAAGAAGGAATGTTGTCCCCTTTGCGTTATTTTTATAGCAAATGCTCAGACGAAGTTGCGTCCATGGTGCCACCTCTCCATGCCTTCCATCGTGCTACACGGGCATCTGGTAGCGCTCATGACTGGAATGTCACTTAGCCATTCTGCAGAACTTCTGCCTATCAGAATGCTTTCATTCCCCGAACTGCATCTCTCTGGAACTCGCTTCCCCAGAGTTGTTTCCCTCCAGACTTCAACCTACAGCTGTTCAAGTCTAGCTGTTACAGATATTTTATGAACAGAGGACACCAGTAATCTGGTGCATGGATTTTTTTTTTTAGTTCATTTGTTTCTCCTTCGTCTATTATGTTATAAAAAAAAAAAAAAAAAGTATCCGACCGTAGGTTCTAAAAAATTAAAGAGCTAACCTGTTGAGCTAGGACACTAATCCCCCCAAAAGTACGCCTCATTCTGACTTGACTCACGTAGCCCGGCGTTCTTTCTACTGCCTGAAACACTTTTCAAAGTCGGTTTTCGGTATCTCATGTAGGTACTTCGTCACATTCGTCATTGATCTCTTCTCTCGGATGAACGTTCTACAGGACATGTTGGAGTGTGCAAATCGCGATCCATTCTTCCTGAAGACTGTTATCACTGCAGATGAGACTTCGCTGTACGTGTACGACCCAGCAACCAAAGCACAGCCATCCCAGTGGAAGCATGAAAGGTTGCATCGGCCAAAAAAAAAAAAAAAAGCATGACAGGTCTGCAGCAAGGTGAAATGCACTCGCATGTTATTTTTTTTTCGACTACCATGGTACTGTGCATCAAGAATATGCATTACGAGTAGGTCAGACTCTACCTCAATGTTATCTGTCGTCTTCATGACTCATATCGGCGGAAGAGATCAGAACTTTGGAAAGCTGCAAGTTGGAAGCTGCAGCATGACAACAACCCTGCCAATCCTTCTCAACTGACTCGTGAATTTTTGGCCAAGCACAACATCCCGCAAGCCCAGCAGGCTCGCTACTCACCGGACATGGCTCCATGCTAATTTTGGTTATCCCCCATGTTCAAAACTCCGCTGAGGGGTTCCCGACTTGAGACGAGAGCGGAGATCTTGATGCATCCGACGAAGCACCTGCAGGAGATACCGAAAACCGACTTTCAAAAAATGTTTCAATCCAGTGGAAAGAATGCTGGGCTGCGTGTGTCAAGTCAGAAGGGGACTACTTTGAGGGGATTAGTCCTAGCTGAAAAGGTAAGCTATCTATTTTTTATAGAGCCTAAGATCTGATACTTTCCGAACAGACTTCGTATTTTGCAGCTACATTTAAACTGTAAGAAATCTGAACAGAAGGGCTTTCACATGCAAGAAGGAACTTGTATAGGATGAATGAAAGAGATGGAAGGAGAGAATAGTGAAGAATTAGCACTAAGCCATTACATGGCTATATGGCACTCTAGGAGTAGAGGGAAGGAAGAAACATTGAAGAATTTGCACCAAGTCATGATACGGTTATATGGCACTGCGGGAGTAGAGGAAAAATAAAGGCCCGAAGAAACAAGAAAGGCAGGACAGAGGAGCAGAAGAGGACAGGAAGAAAAGAAGGACTGGAGGAAAAAAAATGTAATCGCCTCACACGACATGGAGGGATACTTGGTAGGCATTCCCCCCTCCCCCCCTTCATAGGAGGTATAAAAGAGCTGTGCAACGGCTGTGGCTGCAATATTGATGAGAGATGAGGTGTTGGACGCTGTGGTGTGGTGATGATGGTAACTGTAGCTGTGGTAAGAATGCCAATAGTGACAAATAAGGGAGCGGTGATGATTACGGCTGCCGTGGCAGTGACAGTGATGGTATTTCGGGTGATAGTGACAGCTGAGGTAATGACAGTGATACTCGTAGCTCCGTAGAGACAGCGGTTACTGTGGCCATGGTAGTGTTGATTACGGTATTTGTGATAATGATACTGATCATGGTGGCAATGGCAGTGGTGCAGTAGCAATATTGAAGGCAATGGAAGTGATAGTAATGATCAAGATCGACCACGCCGAATATCTGCCAGGGGTGACAATGGTTTATATAATCTGGCAATACTGGTGATGACGGTATACTACTGTTTTTTACACCTGTGCTTATGAAACTCAAGGGGTTGTTTTTTGTTCCGACCCATGTGTGTGTGTGTGTGTGTGTGTGTGTGTGTGTGTGTGTGTGTGGACGCGTTTCCAAACCACCAAGGAGGTAGCGTCGTGGCTCGTTTTTATTCAAGTGGTGTCCCTGCCCTGACCTGACCTGCCAGGAGGGGTCACGTCAGGGCAGGCCTAGTCCACCGGGTGCAGGCAGTGTTGCCACTACTGCTACCCAACCTACTCTGACCTAACAAACCCAACATTAACAAATTTAGCTGAAGCTTCTTAACTCAGACTGATGAAGTGACTTTACTGAAGCTGGTTATCTTACCTGACATTATCAGACTTAACTGAGAGTTCTTATCACTGACTAAGTGTTATGGCCAAAATGTGTTATTCCCCTCCCCCCATCTAAGCTAACCTAACTAGAAACCAGAAAATACTTACCTGCCCTTGGGTGATCCTTAGTCCTGTTGTCGTCCGTAAACTGTACTCACCTCCAGTTGTCCCTCTCACAAATCACATCAATTATAGACAACATGGAATTAGAAGTGTGGGCACTGAGAAGGAAGTGAGAGACAATAGTGGCTAGGACAGCAATGATATTATTGTATTGGATATTCAACATTAACAGAAAACTAAAAAAAAAAAGTTTACACCAAGAGTTGTACGTAAAAGGTGCGATTACTCTGGTAGGGACTTACTGAGAATGGACAATAGGCAACCAGTTAAGATGGCCTGACGGGAGTCAATGGGGGGATAGAGGGCCCGAGCGAGACAAAGCTTCAGATGGAAAGATGCATGTCAAGCCAGATAATCTGGCAAGTGGATGGAGGACACGGCAGACAGAAGACAGTGGAGGAGGTGCACAATACCAACCAACCCAGACTGGGAATAAGGCCAAGAAGAATAACACGGAATTAGAAAGCAAACGGTGATAGTGCTGGCTTTGGTAGTGATGGTGAAAGTTGTTGTAGTGGTAATTAAGGTAGTGATGGTGATAATGGTAGCTGTGTGTATGATAATGATAGTGGTTATTGTGATACTGACGATGGTACTCGCTCTGATAGTGATGATAATGGCTATAGTTCTAGTAGTAATGATGACTATAGTATGCGTTGTGGTGTTGGATCAGGTAATGTTAGTAACAGTGGTAGTCTTGGTAGTGATGGTGACTGTAGTATTCGTGGTAATGGTGGATGTGGTAGTTGCGGTAATGATGTTTATAGTAGCATCCGAGGTACTGTTGTGATAGTGGTATTTATGGTAGTGATGGTGACTATAGTATTTGTGGTAGTGGTTGATATGGTAAGTTTAGTAGATGTGGTATTATTAGCATCTGAGGTAATGTTAGTGATAGTGGTAGTCTTGATAGTGAATATAATGACTGTGGCAACTGTGACTGTAGCGGTGATAATGATGCTCATTATGGTGGTAGCGAGAGAGGTGAGCTTGTCTGCTGTAGTATCGATGTTCACTATATTGTGGTGGTAGTAATGATTTACACAGGCCCAGCTGAAGCACTAACAATGATGTTAAAATTATGGAAATATTGTTGTGGCAGGAATGGTGATGAAGGTACTGTGTGTGTGTGTGTGTGTGTGTGTGTGTGTGGTGCTGGGCTGACGTGTGTGACAGTGCTCTGTTAATATGACGGTTTACAGCTAACTCAAGAACCGAGCTGCCGTAGTTATGTAACAGGCAAAGGAAGACCACATAGTGCATACGTACAGGCAAGTAAGAACTTACTAAACTCTGAATATATTGTCTAATAACTGAAATCCAGTTTTGTTGGATAGGCAAGTCTTCAAAGCGCCATCTATCCACACACTTTTGTTTTTACCGCTGTGCCTCGCCCTGACCTCCTTGGTAAACAACCCGAACTTAAGAATTTGTTCAGTATGTCAACACGGTAACATAATTAACACTCTTAGGCTCCGTTATTCACTCCTTGCTGACAAAATATCCGGCGCTATGTGGAGCGGAATATTAGAGTTTTCCCGATCATGATGAGTATTATGATGACGATATTAATGTATACAAATTCACAACCCGTCTGGCAGCAAACTCTCATCCCTTTTCTGTCCAACTCTCTAATGCAAGAGTTAACCGTTACTCCCAGTCTTTCATTCATGCAACAGGTCAGCTCTGGAACTGTCTCCCTCTGTCTGTATTTCCTGCTGCCTATGATCTCCAGTCTTTCAAACGCAGTGTGTCCAGGCATCTCAAAATGATCGGATCTTGAATTTGGCTCTCTATTGTATTTTGTTTTTCTCTTGGAGGGAACTGTTACTGCGGGCTCATGGCCTTTGGTTCCTTCTTCCTCGCATAAAAAAAAAAAAAAAAAATGAATATAATCATACGGCAGTGACTGAAATATTATGAGAGGGTAAGTGGATACGATATTAACTGTGGCAATCCTTTACTCACTCCCACCGGCATTAAACCACTTGGCATCAGTTGCAATAGAATAGTTCAGTTGTTCCATTAGCCATACCATTAGCAGCAAGATTCCATTCCTGGCCTGTGGGGTAAACAAATGACCAGAACCAAATGCCGCGGTGCTTGCCGCCAACATCACAGAAACATTCACCAGAGAAATGACCCGGATTATTCTGTACAATGGTATTTTTATATGAACATTCGGAAAGTGCTTCTGTATTTGCATAACCTATGTTCTGTAGATTCATAATTTCCTCTCATACTGAGATATTAATCATACATGGTCGGTTGTGGCAAAAAATATAAATATATATATATATATATATATATATATATATATATATATATATATATATATATGTGTGTGTGTGTGTGTGTGTGTGTGTGTGTGCAAAGAAATTCTGAATAAAGTTTTATACCACGGGTGAAGAATCTTCAATAATGTCAACTCATAAATTTTCGCTATACTGGCTGGTACTGTATATGAGATTTTATTAACAGTTAGTGCATAACTGTAGTTGGCAAAAAATTAGTTTTCTCAAAAGGAAAAATGTACAGAACTATTCTGCTTTGTGAAAATTTTTCCTATGACAAACAAGTTTATCTTTATGTATCTTTAGAAATTAATATACTCAACCAAACTTTATGGTGAACAAATATTTAGTCTAAATGGTAATTCTGAAAAAAAAAAAAAAAAATCCACTAAGACAAATCAAATTCGGGGAGCATGGCAACAAACTATTTTTCCTCACGTATATTTCCTCCTTTCCTGCCGTGAGTGCTGTCCTCTGCCTTCCTCATCTTCAACAGGATGACTCAAATTCACGACTTACACTTCCTGCACCGAGGCCAACTCGGGGGAATGTGTCTGGTAGGATCCTAAGCTCTTGCATGTTTTCTGGGTCCGTATGTACAGTACAGTTATCATTTTTCCCGTTGTATCTCCCCAGCCCTACACAAATGACAGGGGAGGGGGAAGGGGGGTTGGGTGGGGGTCGGTGGGTGTATGATGGTATTATGTCTGATATTGTATTCCCTTGTACCGTCCTTTTTGTTTTACTTATGGATACGTGAGGTGTGGATGTGTTTAGGTTGCAAGAGGGAGGTAGGCTCGGTCAGGGTGACTTTGCCCTTACCGTGTACAACCTCACTTCGTTCTGTATACCAAACTCAATATTTTCTTTGGATCATCATGATCACCCGTCTGCCTGTATAACACAACTTTACCCTCGCCTCACAACGCTTCTACTCCCTCTCACAACTTTCTTTCCATCAACCTATCTACCTTTTTACCAGTCAATTAACAGATCGATCTTGTCTTTCTATCCAGCTACCTATTTATCTAGACAGTCAGTTATCTATATCAGTTTGTCACCCTCAATTTTACACGAAAAAGATTGTTCGAGAGCTTGAACTCACAATTTTGTGCCTGAAGGAGCGGGTCATATTTGGCCATAGTTGTTCACAATCGTAGGTTATGTTGTACTCTGATATACCTGGAAGTAACAAAACTAAAAATTGCCAATGTCATTCAATAGCCTTGTGATAATGAAAGATCCCACTCTTAAGGTTCTTCATTCCACAATAACACACTTTGCAGTAATGATACATATTTTTCCTAGTTCATTTCATCAACATTACACGTGTACCGCAGACATAACGCTGCGTGAGGCCTCTCATTCCGACACTCCTCCAGTACTTAACATCTTTCACTATGATGGCGTCCCTTTATTTTAATCAGACTAACACCAGACAACTTCACCCATCTTAGGAAGGACCTGTTGGTGACGGTGTTCCTGCAGCTCATATCTCTCCTCTTCAGCTTGGAAGTCCCTCATAATATGAACAGAATCGTCAGGAGGTAACAAAACTATAAAAACCGGTATCCTGTGACTGATCTGGTTATTTCCTTCGCTATGATAACGTATTTTTCATATCAGTCTCTCTAGCATCAGATTATTCTATTCAACGATTTTGTTGAATTCTGTATCAAATATTGCTGACTAAGACTGCATTAAACCCTAGCAGTTGGAGCAGTGTCTTCTGAGCTGAATACAATCGTCTGGTGATGTCGTCACCATGCCGAAACGGTTACTACTGACTTGACTCTAAGTTCACTTTCAGGTCGGGACATCTCATGTATTCTATTCCTGATAATGACACACGACTAGATTCAACTGAGCATGAACCGTTGGAGGCTAAGCATTATTTGTATTAATATTAACTCTGTCATGGTGGCGACAATTCTGCATTGGTATTCCAGTCAAGCTGACACTGAAACATTATAATCAGCTGGAGATCAGTCTTAGTACACCGTGCGTATTAAATTAAATATACCAAATTTTACAGAACTGAATGACGTACGATTGTGTTCTTTTAAAGAGAACTAACACTATTTCGTCCTTAATAAACCATGGTGGATTTGTGATAGTCAAGTCAATCAGAATGCATCAGTGCAGTGAATTGTGAATATTCTAAGGGAATTAGCAACGGTGATATGGCTCCGTCCACGCTGACTACTGATATCTCCGCTCTTTCGTTCTCGCATTCTTGCTATTATATGATCTCTCTCTCTCTCTCATGTATTATTTGAGCGTACTAATGATGACATCACAGCATTGAGGCTTAGGTATATACCAATGTATTACAGAAATAATCCCAGTAGATGTAAGTTAGCACAATTATTTCAAAGTAATAGCTATGTCATACAGTGCAAAGTAGCATTATTCGTCAAGCCTGTAATTAATATTTTTAGGTAATTTGTATTGATAACCCGAGGATACACTATACTGTGTACTAAAATCGGGAGGTGTGCTCCATACTTTGTATAAAGTCTGAGCCTAATAAATATATGTCTCTCTCTCTCTCTCTCTCTCTCTCTCTCTCTCTCTCTCTCTCTCTCATACGTCAAGCGCTCTTTTTCATCCTTTTCTCTCTCTCTCTTCCATCCATTGAAGCCACATCTTCCATTCCCCGCCTCCCACCTATTTTTGGCCCCGCCGGTGCCTCTCACTTTCATCGATTTACTGCTTTACATTGAGGGTGTGAAGATGGGCAGGTGTGTTGGGTGAGAGTTATTGCAGAATACTGCAGGAGAAGAGAGGAATAAGTGAGCATGGTTTAAGTTCGGTTACGTTACGGTTGGTTTGGCTGTGTTGGGTGACATCAGGTTAGGTGCATTTTTGATGCCTATAAGGTGAGATGTGGTTACATTAGGTTAGGTTATACTGTATTAAGTTTGGTGGAGTTAGGTTTGACTAATGTAGGCTAGCTCAGGATACAGCAGATTAAACTGGAATACATTTGGCTTATGTTGGTTAGGGTATACTGAACTAGATTAGTTAAGCCTGATTGAGTTTTAGTTGGGTTAGGGTAGGTTAGATTAGTAAAGTTGAGGTTAAGTTAACCTACATTAGATTAGAATAGTTTGCTGAAGTTAGGTTTTAATAGGTTATGTGGAACTGGGCATAGGATGATGATGGATATGAGGCTGAGTGGCACATTGGCGGAGGGGTCGCAAAATGCAAGGTTAGGGAGAGCAATGCCGACATTTTTTTTTTGTTTTTTTGAAAACTTTGAAATAACCCTCTACTGAATTCAGATAATCACACAGTACCCATTGTTACGGAACAGAGAAAGATAATGTACACTTTAAGTGAGAATACTAAAAAATCACTACTGTCCCGTAAGGTTCCAGGTTCAAAACAAAAGAGTTAGGTAAAATTACAAGTTAAAGTTTAATGCTCAAACTAACAACAAAACATTCAGGACTCATAAGGTATGTAATGGCAAAAAACAGGTTAAATATATGGTTAACTGCAATAGCCTCCATTAACAGGAAATTAGCAAGAGTAAATTTATCTAAGTCAGCCCTGATAAAATTAGAAAACCGGATAATACTCAGTGAATGCAAGATATATTATTACAGATACAAAATATTATCAAAAATGACTGTCATAAAAACACATGAATCACAAAAACCTCACTAGGCCTACGAATTAACACCCCATGCTATACAGTACAAGAACAAAATGCAATAACACTTGTACTCAAATTACACAGCTGCTAGATGGTCGGAGACTTCCTGAGCACTCACAATACTAACAACTGTACAGGGAGGACAGAGATGTGAGCAAAATGAGGAGTAGATCTAAGTGGCAATTAATGCAGAGACTGAGCTCATTATATAGGGGCCGGCAGAGCTTGATACAACTTGTAAGAAGGACGTGCAAATGAAGCCAGAGGGGACAAAGAGTTGACACTCCTGCTCTGAACAACAGAAAGAACGACTTACTCTACTATAAGGGAGGAGAGGGGGAGTAAGGTAGAACACGCTCGTGATCAAACATGCAGCATACTGTACGTTAGAATTACACAAAGGATGATGAAATCATAGGCTATGTAACACCTCCCCACAAAGAAAAAGAAATTTACAAAGGAAATTTCTTATTACTCTAAAACAATCTGTCTAAAGTCTAGATAAGCAATCTGCAATAACATTTTCTTTCCCCTTGACATGTCGTATGTCTAATGAATACTCCTGAAGAAGTAGACTCCATCTTGTCAATCTCTGATTTTTATCTTTAAACTTACTAAGGAATTTCAGTGGGTTATGATCAGTATAAATGACTATGGGGTCAAAACCAGAACACAAACAAAATGAAAAATGCTGTAAACCCAAAATCAAGGCCAAAAGCTTTCTCAATAGTTGAGTAATTCTTTTGAGGTGGAGTGAACTTCTTACTGTAATAAGATACAGGGTGTTCAATACCCTGATCATCCTCTTGCAGCAAAACAGCCCCAGCTCCTGTATCACTTGCATCAACAGCAATCTTAAAAGGCTTAGCAAAATTTGGAGTAGCGAGCACTGGCTGACTTAATAGGATAGCTTTAAGTTTGCTGAAAGAGGATTCACAATCATCGGCCCAGACAAATTTAACTCCCTTTTTCAGTAGGTCTGTAAGTGGTGATACAAGAATTGAAAAGTTAAGAACAAATCTCCTGTAATAACCTACCATTCCCAAAAATCTTTGTAGCTCTTTCCTACTTTTAGGTCTGGGAAGATCACTTATAACCTGAACCTTAGCTCCTGGTGGTGCAACATGTCCATCACCAATTACGTACCCAAGGTACTGAACTTTAGCTTGACCAAACTCACACTTTGATAATTAGCTACAAGATTAGCCTGAACCAAACGCTCAAGAAATTTTCTGACATGGCATAGGTGATCTTTCCAGTTGTCACTGAAGATTAATACATCATCAATATAAACAACACACCCTGCCAAACCCTCTGTTATAACATTCATGAGCTTCTGAAAAGTGGCTGGTGCATTCTTCATACCATATGGCATTACAGAACATGCAAAAGTCTTTCCTAGTGTTATAAAACATGAGATCTCCCTAGCACGTTCAGTCATAGGTACTTGCCAGTATCCCTTTAACAAATCAAACTTACTTATGTACCTAGCCTTTCCGATCTTGTCTATGCAATCTTCCACACGAGGGAGAGGGTGTCTGTTTTGGTTATCTGATTAACACGTCTGTAGTCGATGCAAAGCCGCTGTGACCCACCTGGCTTAGGGACTAGAGTGACAGGAGAACTCCACTTGCTCTGACAGGGTTCAATCATCTTGTGGTCCAACAGGTAGCCAGGCTCCTTCTGGATGAGAGGAACTTTCACTGGGTTCACACGGTAAGGAGGCAATTTAACTGGCTTTGCGTCTCCGACATCGACATCATGCATCAACACAGTGGTTCTTCCTGGAGTGGCACGGAACACTTGCGGGTACTCCTGCAGTAATGCCGAAAACTCCTGCCTTTCCTCGGGAGCTAGATGAGAAAGCTTAGTCTGGAGATCATTCATGATATCAGGATTCTTCCCCAAACTATCACTCAGGCTCATACTGCATGGGAGAGCTTCACTTGCAGACTCGGGTGGAACAGCTACAGTGCAGACTGGATTATTTTCGTCCCGCCTGTGATATAACTTTAGCATGTTGATGTGACAAAGTTGCTTGTTCTTTCTACGATCTGGTGTGGCGATGACATAGTTGACATCACTGAGTTTCTTCTCCACGAAATAAGGACCACTAAACTTGGCTTGAAGAGGTTGCCCATGAACTGGTAGCAGAATCAAAACCTGATCTGGCTGAAAGTTGCGTAACCTGGACTTCTTATCATACCAAGTCTTCATCTTCTCCTGAGCAGCTCCTAAATTCTCTCTCACCAGCTGTAAAGCAGTGGACAGCCGTTCTTTGAACTTCATCACATACTCCAGCAGGTTGACGTCATCTTCCTCCGACAGCCAGCATTCCTTGAGTAACTTAAGGGGTCCTCTTACTTCATGGCCAAACAGTAGTTCAAAAGGTGAGAAGCCCAGTGATTCATTTGGAGATTCTCTTGCGGCAAATACAACGAATGGAAGACCTCTATCCCAGTCTTTCTGATATTCCGAACAGTATTTCTTGAGCATCGATTTGAGTGTTTGATGATATCTCTCCAACGCTCCTTGGGTCTGGGGATGGTAAGCTGAAGACGTGATCTGGGTGATGCCCAACTCTTTCAAAGACTGCTTGAAAACATTTGACATGAAATTACTTCCCGGTCTGACTGTACCTCCTTGGGCAGACCAAACTTTGTGAAGAACCCTAGCATTTCCTTAACCACGTTCTTTGCTGAGATACTTCTAAGTGGAATGGCTTCAGGATAACGAGTAGCCATATCAATCTGGGTCAACACATAAGAAAATCCTGAAGAAGTCTTAGAAAGAGGGCCCACAATATCCACCAACACACGGGTGAATGGCACCTCAAAAGGAGGAATGGGAACTAGAGGTGCAACCTTTTTGGTCTGATTACACTTCCCCACAACTTGACACGTGTGACAAGACTTACAATACCAGGAAACATCCCTGAAGATACCTGGCCAGTAGAAGTGTTTCAAAATGCGTGCCACAGTCTTCCTCACTCCAAGATGTCCTGCCAAACTGGAATCATGAGCCTCTCTAATGATATCCTGCCTACAAACACGAGGGATGACAACTTGATGTACAACCTCCCATTCACAGTCGGCTGATGCTGTTGGGGGTCTCCACTTCCTCATAAGTACTCCCGACTTTATATAATAACAAGTAGAAGCACCAGCTGACTCTTCCTCACTGCAAGCAGAGTTAGCTAGACCTTTCAACTCAGGGTCAGCAACCTGCAACTCAACCAACTCTTGACGAGACAAATTATCAACACTACGGGGTACTGCCTCATCTGGTGAGTGGTCCAAATTAGCAAGAAAAGTGTCAGCTAGGATAACATCATCATCATCATTATCCTCTAAGTCACCAGTAACTTTAGACTTAGCTCTAGTGACAGCACATGCAGAGAATACATCAGGGACACAACAATCCCGGGTCGCAGCCACTGGCTCACTAGACAACTGAGGAGCTGGACACACTTGACTTCCACCAATATCATTTCCAAGTAAGAAAGGTACACCTGACATTGGGAGTGTCTCAACCAACCCAACCATAACGGAACCATTAACAAAACCAGACTCTAAATTCACTTTGCACAGAGGGACAGAGAAGTAATTATTCCCTACACCTTGTAAGATTACAGTTTCATCAGAGGAATTAACATTAGAGCCTAGAACACTGGTCAGCATAAGGGATTGGCAAGCACCTGTATCACGATATATTTTAACTGATTTCCTGTCATTACTGTCCAGAGGACTGACAAAACCATCAGACAGGAAATTAGCACAAGAACTCTTGAGAGTGTCACCCACGTTACTGCTCAAAAGAGGAGCTCCATCATGAGAATTTAAGTTACCCCTCAAAGCAGGTTCAGTTAACTCAGTTAAAGAATTCTGGGAACTCTCAAGGGTGGACACTAGACCAATTGATTGAATATTTAAAGACTCCTTTTTGTTCACATCACGCTGTCTCCTGAAACATTTCTCCGTAGTATGACCAAGCTTACTACAATAAGTACATTTACTTTTCTGAAATCTAGAGGTGAAGCTGGTATTTACTTCCTGAGAAACATCATCTTTATTCTCTTTCCTGTTACCTGTACTCTGAGTAGAGGCAACGTACTTACTCTCAGCTTTCCCTTTTTCTTTAGAATATCTCTTGTGAGTGAGAACATATTCATCAGCTAAAACTGCAGCATCAAACAAATTATCTATTCTTTTCTCATCAAGATATAGGCTTACATCTTTATTAATACACCTTTTGAAGTCCTCCAGCAAAATCATCTGCTTAAATTTACCAAAATCAGAATCCACATTCTTAGAATTTAACCACTGCTCTAACAGATCTTCCTTGATTTTTGCATACTCAACATGGGATTGCTTATCTTGCTAATAAGTTGTCCTAAATTTTACTCTATAGGCTTCAGGAACAAGCTCATAGGCCTTAAGAATCAAGCTCTTAACTACATCATAATTATCACATTGATCCTGAGGCAAAGATGCATAAGTTACTTGAGCTTTACCGGTGAGAACAGTTTGAAGGCGTACTGGCCAATACTTTTGGGGCCAATTAAAACCTGTAGCTACCCTCTCAAACAACTGAAAATACTTTGTTAAATCAGATTCATTAAAAGGAGGGACAAGTTTAACATTTTTAGCCACATCAAAATCATCAGAGCTAGATGATCCAGTTCCACCTTGTTTCATGCGATACTCATGGTCTGCCTGAATCCTAGCAAGTTCAATTTGTGCCTGAGCCTGTACCTGTGCCTCCTGAATACGAGCATTTGCCTGAAATTCAGCCTCCTTAGTACAAGCCTCCTGCAGGGCTAGCTGTAACTTAGCTAATTCAATCTGCGTTTGCTCATTTGAAGGAGTTACATTAAACAAGCTTTCATTAATCATGTCAACAATTTGATCTTTAGAATGATGAGAGCGAACAGCAATTCCCAATTGTTGAGCAACAAGCTTAAGTTCATTTTTTTTTCTGTTTTCTATATCACACACTGTTTGCACATTTGACAAAAAAATCTTTGGCTTCATCAAGCGTAGTAATAGTAGACATCATGAATAAATCACAGTCACAAAATATCAAGCAATATCCTTATGATAATATCCTGAATATCCTGATAAGAGGTCGCCAAACTTATGTTACGGAACAGAGAAAGATAATGTACACTTTAAGTGAGAATACTAAAAATCACTACTGTCCCGTAAAGTTCCAGGTTCAAAACAAGAGTTAGGTAAAATTACAAGTTAAAGTTTAATGCTCAAACTAACAACAAAACATTCAGGACTCATAAGGATAATGTAATGGCAAAAAACAGGTTAAATATATGGTTAACTGCAAATAGCCTCTATTAACAGGAAATTAGCAAGAGTAAATTTATCTAAGTCAGCCCTGATAAAATTAGAAAACCGGATAATACTCAGTAAATGCAAGATATATTATTACATATACAAAATATTATCAAAAATGACTGTCATAAAAACACATGAATCACAAAAACCTCACTAGGCCTACGAATTAACACCCCATGCTATACAGTACAAGAACAAAATGCAATAACACTTGTACTCAAATTACACAGCTGCTAGATGGTTGGAGACTTCCTGAGCACTCACAATACTAACAACTGTACAGGGGAGGACAGAGATGTGAGCAAAATGAGGAGTAGATCTAAGTGGCCATTAATGCAGAGACTGAGCTCATTATATAGGGGCCGGCAGAGCTTGATACAACTTGTAAGAAGGATGCGCAAATGAAGACAGAGGGGACAAAGAGTTGACACTCCTGCTCTGAACAACAGAAAGAACGACTTACTCTATTATAAGGGAGGAGAGGGGGAGTGAGGTTGAACACGCTCGTGATCAAACATGTAGCATATTGTACGTTAGAATTACACAAAGGATGATGAAATCATAGGCTATGTAACACCATCTAGAACTGCCACAGTCTTACCCTGAGCCCCCACCAGAATCTGGGATCTAACATTATAGTCTAATCTATCCTAACCTAACTTATTCTAACCTATACTACCCTATCCTAACTTAATTAGGTAGAATCATCATCATAATCATCTAATCCTGTGTTGCCCCCATGAGAAGCGTAGGAGCCCGGGGCTAGGCAAGTTGGTCCTGTCATTTCAAATGAAAGTGACCAGTCTCACTTATCCCTGAGTGGGATTATGTGAGCAATAAACCCTAACCACCCCTTGGATAAAAACCTACACCAGCTCAGTCCAACTGATTACCCACTAAACCACCAGGCGCCATAATTTGGTTATATGGTTACCACCCAGCGTAGTAAATGGTTTCCTGATGTACAGGAAGCCATTTGGCTTGTTACTTAGTCACCCATAAGCAGAAGGAAGAGGAAAGAATGAAGGAAAAAGACAGAAAATGATGGCAGGGAGAAAGAAGAGGAAGGAAGGAAAGAAGGAGGGAAGAGAGGAAAGGCCAGTCATATGAGTGCTGCACTACATCGACTGAATGGATGGCAAGCGCCCCCACCTACCACTCCAAATTATCCCAACCTAAAATCTAACTTAGAGGTAGGGGACTGGAGGGGCTTCCCCACTATACTCCTTTCAATTTAATTTTCATACTCCAGATTTTCGTACCTCAGAAGTTTTTTTCATGCATCCTGTTGCCGGAAAAGACGTTTTGCGGCTTTACACCCTGTGCGTAGCACTTTTACTTGATCAGGACCACATTCTAGCAATACATTGTTTGAATTCAGGACTAGGGTGGAATGCCAGCAATTTTGGATCAAGCTAAGTGAAGAATATAAGAGTGTATTTTAGGATGTGCCGTTCCTGTTATCACACTTTAGTGTATAACTTATTAACTATTTCATTAACAGATCATAGGAAGTGATATGGAAGAGAATATGTTTTTTTTTTTACATCATACCGGTGACTGCAGAAGTATTTGCCCACTGAATACCCAATCTGTTGGTATTTACTGCAAGCCATGGAGGACACTGTTACCCATTTACTTGCATGCTATTTTGCCTCTTTATTCTCGTCAAATTATATGGCTTCCCTGCACCTTCCTGACTATCTATCTTGACTTGCATCTCACTATTCTCTTATAACATATTTAATGTGCAGGGATTTCAGTACAATGGACTGGAAAAAGCATCAGTTAATGACAAGAATAGTTCTTGGTTGTGCCATCTGAAGTTCTTTCACTTTAACTTAATCCAGATTTCTGTTCTTTTGCAGTTTATTTCACGTTGTTCAGTGGCAGATAATGGCAATACTACGGCTCTACATCCCTTCCATAGCACTTCTTTGTAACTAACACCGTTTTCCTGTGATCAACTCAGCATTCAAGGAGAAGAGATGCCATCTTTAGTCCAAGGTACAGATTAGGGTTACAAGTGTTCTCGTTACTGAAGGGATCTTAACTATTTTTGTTTTATTCTAAATCGGCCAAAAATAACAATGTCTCCACCGAGAACACTGAGCTGTAAAAGATAACACTATAATATGGCGCTAGTCATGAAAAGTCTTATGGAAAGGACGTAGAGTAGTAGGAATTATCTTATTTTGTTAAATAAGCTGCAAAAGGGAAATCTGGGGCAGATTAGGTGAAGAGTACAGCACCCATTTCTTACCGTACTAGTTTACATCTGTATTTCTTTAGTTAATAATCTCGTATATATCTACAGTAGAGCAAATAAAAAAATAGTAGTAGTACCGGTATCAAAGAGAATTCTGTGATATGGTACGGCTAAATAACTCGCTGAGAAGCGGTAGAAAGCCTTTTGATCGAAAAGATTACCTACTATATTGAACCCTCACCCAAGTAATAAATATAAAAATCCTTAGTCACAATTCACGTTTCCCTCGAGTCCTGAACAACACAAAGGCCTGTGGCGATCGATGCGTCAAGTGCATTAACCCACGTGTAAGTTATACCACTGACTTAAGACTTTTCAAAAGTAAGCAGGCCTGTCTCAACATGTGTAATCATTTACTGATCATCAGAGGGAACTGGGTCTCTCCAAGTGGCGACCTATTACTGTATTTATAGGTTGTCAAATGGGTGTAAATTCGAAATAATAGCCTTCCACGACGGCCATCCACTAAAGAACAATAATAACGAAGTGTAATTTACATTTCCACTATTTTAATCCGGCTACGAATTTTGTTATGTAATATTGCTGCATTCGTACAAATTTTATTTCATGGAGCCCTAACGTACTGTACACTTTAGCTGAATAAAAACGTGTGGATAGTAAGAACTTCATCAAACTGATGGGATTAAAATGTACGGTAACTACTACTGTATGCGTCCTTGTACTAAGCAAAAAACAATGACGCGGCAAAAATTACCAAAATCCTTTCAATACAATGACGCAATTTCTGCTTAGGACTTTCGAATTGGATGCATTACCTCCCACACTTCCAAGGGGTTTCCCCAAGCTGAATAGTCGTCTGAAGGCAGCCAGAAAATAAAAAATACATCGGAGTGGCTGATATCAACACTACTGGACAGCTCTCCTGCCTACCGAGTTATGCTGTTCACTGCGTTGGACAGGACAGGGCAACGCCACTGCTCGGTTATACAAACGCCTCGTCTAGGTCACTATTACAGAATACTATCTCCCCGAAGAACAGTGAACTGCAGGAGGAAAACTATCCACCAGTTCAGTTGGCTCATGCTGAACGTAGATGCACCTGGGCACAACTACCGTTACTATGCCTCAATCTACGCAAAAATAACACAAAATTAATAACGGCGTACCTGAGACTTCCTCTGCCTTCCAGCACACTATGTTTTCGAAAAACGTCCCGAAGTTGTCTCGCCGTTAAAACAATAAAAAAAAAAATCTTATATTTAAATATAATTTATTTTTTTATAGTTATTATTATCTAACCTAATATAGCATGCAATTACGCACAAGAATGAAAGACAGTGCTTAAATAAATGCTTTTTTTTTTTAAATATCTAAGATGGTCTTTACGGATGAACTTTAGGTATAAAGCTTTTACACATGACTGTTAAGAATTTCAGTAGCTGAACTAAATCATCATCTGTTCAGTAAAATAAAATATTAATGTAATTCCCAGAGAAAATTTAAGTAATGTACACTATGATTTTCACCGTATGTGGGATTTAAGTGTGTTCCACAGACTTAATAGAGCGATACATTTCATATTCAATATATCTGTTTGCTGCAAAAGGCAATCCGGCATCAGAAAAAAAAAAACAGCGACTGTCCAAGTATATATAACTCCTTAATAATCTTATTATGGAAAGGTTAATATAATATAAATAACTACTGATAGGTAAAGTTTGGAGTCAATAGGATGCCCAGTAACCTTCGCCATATGAAATTCAGTCCGTTAGAGGTGGAGGCCATGAGGTATATGCAAATAGCCAATCACCAAGGAACACTTACCCAAAAGTTTCTGCCTTAAAAGTACATCGGAGTACACAGGAAGTACAGGGAAGTTCAGATAACAGGAGGCCTGTTGGCTCGTGAGGAAGTTACTCGTTGGAAGGTAGCCAATTTAACGAAAATCTAACCTACGCATAAGAGAAAATGATAGAAAAGAGGAAGGCTTTCCCCCACCCACCACACCGACCGGTAAACTCTACTGGAGAAGATGGAAAAAAAAAATTGCTTACTAGAAAGAACAAAGCATGGAAATTTCATTAGAGAGGAAGTAGAGGGGCGACTATGTAGTAAGTAATATCAGTTCTACAAATCTGAAATAGAAAAACAAACACAATTATTTAATGATCTCATCATTAACCAAACGTCTCACAGTTGTCAGCATACACTTCAGCAGGGGAGCAGAGTGCAGCACCAGTCGAACAGGGGCGGTACTACCAAGCTGGATGGAAAGATGATGACAAGGAGAGCTGGAGTTCCCGTTTCATCACCCCTTAGGACTAGCTTCTGACCATCCAACTTTGTTGAACTTTTTCAGTGACTCAGTAGCACAAAGAGTAGGACGCATACTCTCCCATACATGCTCCTCTAACAATCAACACCAAACTTCATGCACAATACACACCATACTTCCTATTTAAGATTAAGAAAAAAAATGGCATCTCAACACCCAACCTCGGAGTTCGTGGGGAGGTGGGTGGCATAAAAGCCCCTACCATCCTTTCCTCTCGCTGTAAAGGCCAGGAAAGATGTTTGAAACCACTGTCAGACTCATTTCTTTTTCATTTCTGCAACATTTGTGGCTTTTCCTCTCTTTTTCTCTCTGTTGAACACCACCTATCTTCCTCATTTTCCCTTCCTCACTGAGACTCAGTTGTCTGAAACACCTGATTGGAAACCCTTCTCTGTATCCTCGTATTTTCTCTATACTCACTTCAAAGTCAAATGCGGCTAGTGTGTATATGTACACAACAACGTATCTTGTTCTCATGTTCCTGAACTTGAATCTTCTGAATTCTCTACTCTCTGGCTTTGGCTATCCTGCCTTTCTCTGAAAAAATACATTTGTGCGGTTTACTTATCCCCTTCGTCTTCTTACTATGAAAAATTCCTTGACTACTTACTTCTAAGATGGAACACATCCTATGAATTTCTCCTTTGTCTGAAATCTCCATTCAAGGTGATTTCAATATTCACCACCACCTTTGGCTCTCCTCTCCTTGCACTGATCCACCTGATGAACAAGCCTACATCTTTTCTATCCTTAATGGCCTGGAGTAGCTTCTGTAGTATCTTAGCCATATCCCTGACCTCCTTGGAGAGAGCGCCAACATTCTTGACCTTTTCCTTGCAAGTAATCCTTCTACTTACACAGTTAATCTATCCTCGTTGTTGTGCTACGATCATAACCTTATCACACTAACGTGTAACTGCTCCAGTAAGACATGTGGCCCATCCCATGAAGTGGCGGCGTGGCACTTTGGTGCTGCTGATTGGGATGCCCTCAAGCAATACTTCTGAGATTTTCCCTGGAATGATTATATATTGCTACTACCATGGCCCAGAGCCATCTGAGTGACTCGCATTATAAGGAGGTTATTCTCTCGGACATGAAAGCATACATTCCTTTCCCTTATCCTGTGATTAATGGAACAAAAAGAAAAAAAGGTTTAATCACGCTTGTTCCAATGCTGTCCTCAACAAGGAGAATGCCTACAGAAGGTACTGGAGCCAACCCACCACTGAATCTCATCTCTCATGTGTTTCTGCCCAGAATCGTGCTGAGTCTGTTCTTTGCTCTGCTAAAAGCTTCTTTCATACATATAGGCTCTCCCCCGCCCTCCAAACCCTCCAGCAGAAGCCGGCAGGAAAAAGTCAGAAAGAACACCAAGCAGTATAGAAAAACTGTCGTGGACATTTTACAGGAAAGTGTGAAAGGATAATAGAGACTATGGTAGTGTAACCTGAAAATGAAAAAGTATGAATTAGTATTAGTTATATTTTTTTTTTTTCTATATCCACCCCTTATTTGTCATATGCTTATCTAGCCTATGCTTGAAACTCTCAATGGAAGAGGCAGCAACTACTTTACTAGGTAGCTTATTCCATTCGTCTACTACTCTATTACCAAACCAATTTCTACCTATTTCCTTATTTGGAGGTGGGCTGACACCCACTAAAAATAAAGGTGGATAATTTTATAAATTCGATGACATTATCAAGGAACCAGACAAGCTGACCTGAAAGTTTTGTTGAAATTCATGTGTTCACTGTCCCTTGTTTCTGATCATTTTTATTTTTATTATTATTATTTTTTTTTATGGGGGGTTGACCCCTCCAGAGTCACTGGTGGGTTACGCTTCCTCCAAAATTCCATTACGGATGAGAGTCCATTGTATAACTTGTACCAAGATATAAATGACATATATGCCCTCCTTTCACTGTTTTTGAGAATTCTTAATTTGGTGAGGGGGGGAGGCTCACCCACCCTAAAATTATAGATGAGAAATTCCATACAGTTCCAGAGTTGACCTGTTGGTGAACAAGCCTACATCTTTTCTATCCTTAATGACCTAGAGCAGCTTGTACAGCACCCTACCCGTATCCCTGACCGCCTTGGAGAGAGCTCCAACATACTTGACCTCTTCCTCACAACTAATCCTTCTGCTTACTCTGTTAATCTTTTCTCTCCGTTGGGCTCCTCCGATCACAACCTTATTACCTTAACCTGTCCTATCGCTCCAGTACGGCCTGCGGACCCTCCAGAGAAACGTCGTCTCTGGCATTTTGGAGCCGCAGACTGGGAGGCCCTCAGGCAGTACTTCTTTGATTTTCCCTGGAATGATTATTGCTTCCATGGCCGTGAGCCATCTGAGTGTGCCTTGCGCATTACGGAGGTTATTCTCTCGGGCATGGAAGCATACATTCCTTTCTCATATCCTTTGACTAACGCAAGAAAGCCTTGGTTTAATCACGCTTGTTCTAATGCTGTCCGCAACAAGGAGAAGGCCTACAAAAGGTACCGGAGCCAACCCACCCCTGAATCACATAATCTTTACGTTTCTGCCCGGAATCGTGCTAAGTCTGTTCTTTGCTCTACTAAAAATAATTTCATCCATACTAAATGCTCTCAACTCTCCAACTCGAATTCTTCCCGCTCCTTCTGGCACCTTGCCAAAAATCTTTCTAACAACTTTACCTCATCATCCTTCCCTCCTCTTTTCTACTCTGATGGTTCTGTAGCTATTTCTTCTACTGATAAAGCAGATCTCTTCGCACAGACTTTCTCCTCCAATTCCACCTTAGACGATTCCGGTGCTGTTCCTCCATCACTTCCCCCCTCTGACTTCCTCATGGCTGACATTAAAATTTCTTCAGTTGATGTATTTTCTGCCATTACTGGCCTCAGTACTAACAAGGCATATGGGCCTGATGGGGTCCCTCCTGTTGTTCTCAAGAATTGTGCTTCTGTGCTTACACCCTGCCTAGGCAAACTATTTCGCCTTTGTCTGTCAACTTGTACCTTTCCTTCTTGCTGGAAGTTTGCTCTCATTCAGCCAGTCCCAAAGAAGGGTGACCACTCCCAACCCTCCAACTATCGTCCAATTGCTTTAACGTCCTGTATTTCAAAAGTTTTCGAGTCAATTCTTAATAGAAAAATTTTAAGGCATCTTTCCTATCACAACCTTCTTTCCGATCGTCAGTATGGGTTCCGTCAGGGACGCTCCACTGGCGATCTTCTCACCTACCTTTCAGACTCCTGGTCATCCTCCTTTCGGGACTTTGGCGAAAGCTTTGCCATTGCACTTGACATCTCAAAGGCTTTCGATCGAGTCTGGCATAAATCTTTAATTTCCAAACTGCCCTCCTACGGTTTCTATCCTTCTATCTGTGCCTTCATCGCTAGCTTCCTTTCTGGTCGTTCTATAGCTGCTGTCGTAGACGGCCATCGTTCTTCTCCTAGATCTATTAACAGTGGTGTTCCTCAGGGCTCTGTCCTATCACCAACTCTCTTCCTTTTATTCATCAATGATCTTCTAAGCTGTACATCTAACCCTATCCACTCATACGCTGATGACTCCACCCTTCACCTTTACATTCGGTTCCCGCAACGCCCATCTCAACAGTTACTTCAAGAAACAAGGGATGAGGCTATGGCACACCTAATGTCTGACTTGGCTCATATCTCTGACTGGGGTAAAAATAATATGGTTGTCTTTAATGCATCTAAGACTCAGTTCTTACACCTATCAACCCGACAAAATCTTCCACAGGTATACCCACTAATGTTTAATAATATTCAGATTAATCCTGCATCATCCTTGAACATGCTTGGGGTTTCATTTACTCGGGACTTATCTTGGAAAGATCATATTACATCTCTTGTAAAATCTGCTTCCAAGAGATTGGGTGTGCTAAGCCGACTCCGCTCTTTCTTTACCCCTGCACAATTGTTGACTCTATACAGGGGTTTTATCCGCCCCTGTGTGGAGTACAACTCTCATGTGTGGGGAGGCTCCCCACATACAGCTCTTCTCAATAGGGTGGAGTCAAAGGCTTTTCGTCTCATTAACTCTCCTCCTCTTACTGACTCCCTTCAACCTCTGTCTCTTCGTTGGACTGTTGCATCTTTATCTCTTTTCTATCGCTACTTTAATGGTCACTGCTCCTCTGAACTGTCTGCTTGCATTCCTCCACCTCTACGACGGGTGCGTAGCACCCGTCTGGCAGCAAACTCTCATCCCTTTTCTGTACAACTCTCTAATGCAAGAGTTAACCGTTACTCCCAGTCTTTCATTTATGCAACAGGTCAGCTCTGGAACTGTCTCCCTCTGTCTGTATTTCCTTCTGCCTATGATCTCCAGTCTTTCAAACGTAGTGTGTCCAGGCATCTCAAAATGATCGGATCTTGAATTTGGCTCTCTATTGTATTTTGTTTTTCTCTTGGAGGGAACTGTTACTGCGGGCTCATGCCTTTGGTTCCTTCTTCCTTGCATAAAAAAAAAAAAAAAAAAATGTAGGTGAGGTGGAGGGAGGGAGAGGGAGGGGTAGACCGAGGATGAGGTGGAGGGATGGAGCTGAGAGGTATATGAGGGAGGGGGGGGGTGAGTTGAGGGGAGGGTAGTCAAATGGTGGACGACAGAGTGACTTGGAGGCGTTTTGTCTGGGCCACTCTTTGCGGGATTAGGGCGTCGGGCTATACATAGATAGATAGGATAGGGTAGTGTAGGTTAGAATAAGTTAGGTTAGGATAGATTAGATTGTATAAGTTAGATCTCAGATTCTGATGGGGGCTCTTAAGGTGAGGCTGTGGCAGTTCTAGATGGTTAAAAACAGGGGGCCTGGGGGGTAAAGTCCTCGTCAGGATAAGCCTGGTTTCGATAGGTTTTTAGGCCAGACCGTTGGGTTTCTGTATATTTGGACGTCTGATTCGCTGACGTGTCCCGTCGGCGAGATCGTATAATCGTTGCGTCCAGTAGTTAATCCTGAATGACCCCAGCAGGAGCATTGGGGTCCCATGCTTAGCTACTTAGTCCAGAAGTACTGTAGGTGACAATGACCAGTCACTCATCCCTGAGTGACATCATCAGTAAACATCAACCCTTCTGAGATTAACCAATATCACACACCCGGTCACAGCACCTTAACACACTAGACCACCTGGAGTCCAATTGTTAAGGCTGCTTTTGAAAAGGGGTGTACCAGTGGGCATTATTGCTGCCATAACCCTATGTCAAGATAAAGGAGTTTAATTAAGCAGAAATTAATTGGATTTTGATTTTGTTATTTTGATTTCTTTTTATTGCATAACCCCTAATGCGCTATATAGGCAGTCCTATGAGTATTAGAACTTCTTATAAGAATTCTCTTATGGTTTTTGTGAGACAGTGGAGCGGAATAATAAAAAAAAATCTATTTCAATGCACGCATCCTACACTGTGAATGGTCAGTTGGTGATACTATATTCTTTTTACACTAACTTGGCCTAAACCTTACACTATGAATGGTGTCTTCTAGCAATGCTGTAGATTATCGTGTCCTGTGTTTCTTCTACGGTCTTTGAAAACTACTTTTAATCGATCAATCAATCATTCCTGAGCTGAAAAAATTGGTTTGAATATTTGAATTGAATTAACGTTCCGCAGCGACTTGGTGTCCGGGTGGTATATAGTAAAATATTCGTTTGATCTTGTTTAAAAAAAAAAAATAAAACTTCTTTCCATTAAAATATCTTATAAGAGTGCTTAGACATTATTATAAAAATGTATTTGTTGTTTGTAAGAGCAATGAGGCTTTTATTTTATTAATACTGAAAATAACTGATTGCAGAAGACGGCGTTACATCTTATAAGATGGTGAGAGTCAGACGGATGGGTCAGTTCTCGCCCAACCCTGTGCGAGGTAAGCGTGTTGCAAAATCATTGCTTCTTGCACTTCTCATTAGTCTTGTATTTCTTCCTGACTTTTGAGTGTTTGCTTTCCTACTGAGCTAGCAATGGCCTCATACGAGGTTCCATTGAAATGGCTGAAAGGCCCAAAGCTAATTCTTGAGGTAAAGATACAAGATGTGTTCATTCCGTTGGTAGTAGAAACGGGGGCACCCAGAACGACCCTGCCAAAAATCCTTCTTAGGAAATATGGTTTAGAGGGAGTCGTTCCCTTGGCTAAAGGTTATCTGGATGATTATCTTAAAGGTGTTGAAATAGTGCTGGAGTCGGTGAGTGGCCCAGTAAGTATTGTTATGGATATTGAAGTGGATAGTTATATGAAGTATTGTTGTGGCATAGTGGGCATGGATTTTTTGAGGTCATGTAGTTGTACCCTAAACACGTCAAAGTGTTGTCCAGCGTTGACCGTCAGGGTACCCGAGGTCAAGCCCACTAAGATTGTTAACTTGTTATTTAAGAAAACAATCAAGATCTGTGAGAAATCTTACGGCGAAATTCTCTTCGATACCGGAGGAATCGTGTCTCTTATGCCATCAACCGTGGCTAGGAAACACGGGCTGAAATTTGAGGCCGTCCACCCTGCCCTCAATATTCATTTCACCTTCTTCAATCAAAGGTGTAATATACGGGAGTGTGTCAAAGATGTTCCCGTCTTCTTTGACGGCAAGGTGCATTACTTAGACTTTCATGTGTATTCAGGCCAGAAAATTATAGTCGGCATAAATGCTCTGCAGGATCAGGCATTTTCCTTTAAACCAGGTATTATTTTCAAAGCCTCTCGCCTTTGGAAGAGGTTTGAGTCTGTGTTTTCTTGAAGTGGTATGTGACTTCCAGTTAGGCGATTAGCAGGCCGGATTTTCACATTTATACTGGCGTCAATATTTCAGTGTTTACATGCATTAGACTAGACATTTTGTTTTTAACCTGATATTTTTTTCCAAAGCCTCTCGCCCTTGGAAGAGATTTATCTGTGTTTTCTTGAAGTGGTATGTGACTTCCAGTTAGGTGATTGGCAGGCCAGATTTTCGCGTTTATATTGGCGTGAATATTTGAATGTTTACATGCATTACAGGACCAGACATTTTGTTTTAAACCAGGTCTTATATTCAAAGGCTCTCGCCTTTGGAAGAGATTTGTCTGTTTTCTTGAAGTGGTACGTGACAACTTCCTGTTAGGCGATTGGCAGGCAGGATTTTGGCGTTTACACTGGCAGGAATAATTGAATCCGTTGAAATGCATTAGAGGACTAGACGTTTTGCTTTAAGTTGCTCCTGGTAAGATAAGTTCCATAGTGATGATACCAACTGTGCTGCACGTCACTGAACATTACCGTAGATTACCATAGATGTTGTACCGGAAGAGGCTCTTTTCTAAGCCTGTGTCTCCGGGCTTCTCAGTTCTTCACTATTGTTATAACCCAGATGGTGTTCAGTAAGATCACGTCACATTTGGTTCAGGAACCCAGGCAGCTCCTGCATTTGATCTTTGATACTATTCAACCTGAGTAGCCAGGGTAGTCCATCAGTGGATTTTTTGTGGTCCTGTAATTACACCCGTAATTTTCATCATTTATCTTTTTATTGATTTATTTTACAAAAACTGGAGGCCGTGTCAGGAGTGGGGACGCAACAGGCACATGGCAGTGTGCCAGTTGGGTAATGTGGCACTGGCACAGGGCATAGTATTAGTCAAGTGCCTCAAACCCACAATACAGATGAAGGATATATGGCGTGGGCAGACCTTCATCATTGCTCCTCCATCTCTGCCAACAGGAAGTACAGGAGAGAGAGAGAGAGAGAGAGAGAGAGAGAGAGAGAGAGAGAGAGAGAACATACAATCTCCCCAACTTATGCCCGTTTTTTATTTATTGCTTAAACATGCGAACTGGGGGCTTCCTGAAATACCCTCAATTATGTATATATCACTGAGCTCTGTAGAGCTCAGTTGTGTATATACCGTACTCTTTTTGTAGTTTAAACAAATAACTGTTTCATACAAAAATCAAATTACTTACCTTTTGATGACAATTTATGAGTTGCAGTTGCCGCGCCCTTATGGTAAAGTATGTAAACTTGCATAGGTAAGTGAATATGGATCCTTACTAATTAATCCTGAAATGTAATTGATTTGTTCTGTAAAACCCACAATAATAGTCGCTAGGTAAGATATTTAATAAGGGATGTAAGACTCCCAGAAACTCCACGTAAAGTTGCACTCGTATTTTTAAAAAAAAATTGAATCTTATCGAACATTCGCTTGTGTTAATTTCACTGGGTTATGAACCTAATGGACAATAAAATAACTTTTCTTTTTTTTAACCATTTAAGACAATAAAATGTTAACTAGAATATCAGTCATTATATGAACACGCTGTTATTTTTGAAATGTAGACGACTACTAGAATCCATAATTACGTGAAATAAAGGATCACTGGTAAAAATAACCTGCTATTACGTAGGGTATAAAAGGAGGGCATCTGTTATTTACGTGTCAGAAAAAGTGTTGGCACGGTTACGTCTCAATGCCACCGTTTTAACACATATGAAACCTTATATGGAAAGACGCTTCCCACCGCACTGTGACATCTGTAATGCGGTGTTATCTATCAGTCATATCATCCTGCGCTGTCGGCGATTTATTCGTGAACGTGCTTCACTTATAAATTACTGCGGCGCAGCAGACCTCCCCTTCACCCTTTCCACCATCCTGGGTGATGGGGACATTGTTATGACTGATAAATTGATGGCTATCTTGAGAGAGAGCGGACTGATCAGAGTGATGTGACTTTTTTACTGTGTGGTTATGGTTTTTATCAACGGTAAATATGTATATATTGTAATATTAATTAGGGTTGACAGTTGACATATTTGAAATAGTTCCTCCATCCACTGATCTATTTCTAATATAGATGTCCCCTACATTAAGCCAAGTTCCTCGCCTGACAGTCACCAGCTGATGAGTGCAAGTGTGCAATATAGGAAGGTATTGGGCACTTGCAGTCGATGGTGGTCTGCTGGGCGAGGTTCTTCACTTTTTGTACAAATTATGTAAATACATTATACCATCTTGCTTAAGTTATTCTAATTAGGGACGACAGCTGACGTATATGGAAATGTTCCTGACTCGTCTGGTTCCCTTTCATATATTGATGTCCCCTATATTAGGTTGTGCCTCGACTGACAGTCACCAGGTGATGAGTGCAGGTATGTCATGTAGAAAGGCATTACATATCTGCAGTCGATGGTGTTCTGTTAGTCGAGGTATTTTTACCATTAGTGTAGGTCTAGCTATTTGTCTCTTAGGACTTAGTGTACGTTAGCGATTTGTCTGTTAGGTGATTAGTTTTAGGGTCTTTATATTAGGCATTTTTGTTTATAAGTAATATAAGGTTAAAAATATAAAAAATTACCAAAAAAATAATAAAAATAGAATTACAAAAAAATAATAAAATAAAAATTATTACATATATATGTACGTGTGCATGAAAGTGTGAATGTTCATATGCATGGATGTGTGTATGTATGTATCCATGTATATATATATATGTTCGTATATGTATGTATATATGTCTCAATATATATACATACATATATATTTGCCTTAATGACCAGAGGCTCCGGCCTCAATGGTCGATAGGCAAAAAAAAAAAAAGAAAAAAAAAAGTTTACGTGTCACTTCTTCGTTAGCGTCGACTGGTTAACACGTATATTATTTGTGCTGCTTGCTTTGTCAAAATGGACGCTTACCAGGAGTTCGTGCGAAGCCTCTGTGCTTCCCTTAAAGTGAAGAACGTCACTGCAAAGAATTTTAGTGACATTTGTGCAAAATACAGTGTTAAGGCCTTGGGGAGTGGGGCGCAGGGTTCCTGCCGTCTTCTGAACGGAAAAGATAAAAGCTACGTTGTTAAGAATTACAGTAACAGCGGTTTAACGGATATAGTTACAGAGGTAAGGTTCTTGAGCAAAATTAAATATGTAAATGGTGTTCAACAATTGGTAGGAGTATGTGTGGAAAACCGATCTTTATTGACAAAATTCGCCGGTCAGTCTATTGACACCCAGAAAATTCACCAGCATTCGCTGATGACGGTTCTTCAACAGTTGGCCAAAATAGTTGACGAGATCAATTCCCTGGATATTTACCACAACGACCTGAAATGTGCCAACATATGTGTGCAGCAGACTGCTGCTGGACCAAAAGTTACCGTCATCGACTTCGGTCTGGCCACCACCGCCTCCAGCCCGCTGTTGGACGAACCCATGGGTCCCCGTGAGGCCCAAAAGTATCCCTGGGTTGCCCCTGAGGTGCTGGCTGGGGAAAGCAGCTCGTCGGCTTCGGATACGTTCAGTGTGGCGTTTGTAGCCCTTACATTATTCAGCGAAGCCAAGCTGACGATGCCATCTCGACTGGATAGCTGGGTTAACGATGCCCTGTCCCCTAACCCAGTGGTCAGACCCACTCTTAGTCAGCTGATTGATGTTCTATCACAGTGAAAACACCTTCTGTGTATTTTGTCTTTATTACCAACACCACTGCTAGCATGGCTCCATCAGCTGAACACAACATTGAGGGGTTGGCCTAGTTGTCCTGCAGTTCGAACCACGTTTACTTAGTTATTTAAAGTTCTTCCTCAATAAGAACCATTCCATAGTGTTAATATTTACGTTTTAACCCTTACGACTGGTAGCATGGCTTCATCAGCTGAACACAACAGTGAGGTGTTAACCTAGTCATCCTGCGGTTCAAACCACCTTTACTCACTTATTGAAAGCTCTACCTCAGCAAGAACCATTCCGTAGTGTTTTAATATTTACATTTTAGCTCAAATGACTGCTAGGATGGCTGCATCAGCTGAACACAACAGTGAGGTGTTAGCCTAGTCATCCTGCTGTCAAAACCACTTTTACTCAGTTATTTAAAGTTGTACCTCAATAACAACTATTTCACAGTGTTTTGTTATATACATTTTAACCCTTACGACTGCTAGGATGGCTCCATAACAGCACATCCTGCTGTTCGAACCTTCTTCAAAGGAACACTGTCTCGCAGCGGTGAAGCTTGTGCATCCCAGTGATCAGTGGGACTATACTGTCTGATTGCATCCCTCCACCTCTACGGCGGGCGCGTAGCACCCGTCTAGCAACAAACTCTCATCCCTTTTCTGTCCAGCTTTCTAATGCAAGAGTTAACCGTTATTCCCATTCCTTCATTTATGCAACTGGTCAACCCTGGAACTATCTCCCTCTGTCTGTATTTCCTACCTCCAATCTCCAGTGTGTCCAGGCATCTCGAAACGAACGGATCTTGAATTTGGCACTTTTGTATTTTTTTTTTTTTCCTTAGAAGGAACAGTTTGCGGGATCCTGTCCTTTAGTTCCTTCTTTCTTGCATAATAAAAAAAAAAAAAGGCAGGTTCACTGTTAGGGATCAGAGTAAAAGAGTTCCCCTCGCAGTAATTACGTGAGCCGAATCTACGAAGTATACCGACTCAGGGCTCGATAACAGTCAGTCCATAGTGTTCTGGTATAATAGCTTTTTTTTTTTTTTCCCAGTGTTGACAGGTTGGATGGTGCCAGTCATCAAGGGGCAGTCTGAATAAAGAAACACGTCATGCAGTCTGATATGGGCTTACACAGTTTGTTATTGGTGTTTTGTCCTAGTAACTGCAGGCCAGTTTTGAAATATTACTTGACTGGCTTTTAGTCAGGTGAAAAAGTCGTCTGCTAGTATCATTAATGGATTAAGGTTACATTTACAGTACTTAACAAGTTAATGAAGCATTTAAGACCTGATAGTTACACGGCATAACTTTTCAGTAAATTAGAGGTTTAATTATAGTGCCCACACATATATTGTATCACAATAATTCATCGTTGTATACACAAATTGTTGTTTTTCTTGTAATAGTATGCTGCAGCGCAGCCAGTGACATGGAATAAAGTTTGATAAGCTACAAGGAGAGAAGCTGCAGAAAATTCCAGGCACTGCATCACCATGATCCCAATATAATGGAATGGTTAGGATCTAAAAACAAATAATAACGCCATAGTGTAACTTAATCTTCAGTGACAACTGGAAAGATCACCTATGTCATATCAGTAAATTTCTTGAGCGTTTGGTTCAGGCTAATCTTGTAGCTAATTTATCAAAGTGTGAGTTTGGTCAAGCTAAAGTTCAGTACCTTGGGTACGTAATTGGTGATGGACATGTTGCACCACCAGGAGCTAAGGTTCAGGTTATAAGTGATCTTCCCAGACCTAAAAGTAGGAAAGAGCTACAAAGATTTTTGGGAATGGTAGGTTATTACAGGAGATTTGTTCTTAACTTTTCAATTCTTGTATCACCACTTACAGACCTACTGAAAAAGGGAGTTAAATTTGTCTGGACCGATAACTGTGAATCCTCTTTCAGCAAACTTAAAGCTATCCTATTAAGTCGGCCAGTGCTCGCTACTCCAAATTTTGCTAAGCCTTTTAAGATGGCTGTTGACGCAAGTGATACAGGAGCTGAGGCTGTTTTGCTGCAAGAGGATGATCAGGGTATTCAACACCCTGTATCTTATTACAGTAAGAAGTTCACTCCACCTCAAAAGAACTACTCCACTATTGAGAAAGAGCTTTTGGCCTTGATTTTGGGTTTACAGCATTTTTCATTTTATTTGTGTTCTGGTTTTGACCCCATAGTCATGTATACCGATCATAACCCACTGAAATTCCTTAGTAAGTTTAAAGATAAAAATAAGAGATTGACAAGATGGAGTCTACTTCTTCAGGAGTATTCATTAGACATACAACATGTCAAGGAGAAAGAAAATGTTATTGCAGATTGCTTATCTAGACAGATTGTTTTAGAGTAATAAGAAATTTCCTTTGTAAATTTCTTTTTCTTTGTGGGGAGGTGTTACATAGCCTATGATTTCATCATCCCTTGTATAATTCTAACTTATGATAAAGTTTTGTTCATGATTGCATCATCCTTTGTATGAACCTAATGTACAGTATGCTGCATGTTTGTTCACGATTCGCCACGTGGCTTCCATAGTGACCAGGCTTGTGTGTTCTACCTCACTCCCCCCTTCTCCCCCTTACAGTAGAGTAAGTCGTTCTTTCTGTTGGTCAGAGCAGGATTGTCAACTCTTCGTCCCCTATGCCTTCATTTGCGCATCATTCTTACAAGTTGAATCAAGCTCTGCCGGACCCTATATAATGAGCTCAGTCTCTGCATTAGTTGCCACTTAGATCTACTCCTCATTCTGTTCACATCTCTGTCCTCCCCTGTACAGTATATTATTATTTTTGTGAGTGCTCAGGAAGTCGCCAGCCATCTAGCTGCTGTATAATTTGAGTATAAGTGTTATTACCATTTTTCTTGTACTGTATAGCCTAAGGCGTTAATTCGTAAGCCTGGTAAAGTTTTTATGATTCATATTGGTTCCATACTGTCAGCCAGTATTAGTAATATTTTGTATCAGTAATAATATTATATCTTGCATTAACTCAGCATTATCCGGTTTTCTCATTTTATCAGGGCTGACTTAGATAAATTTGCTCTTGCTAAAATCGTGTTAATAGAGGCTATTGCAGTTAACAATATATGTAACCTGTTTTGCCATTACATTATCCTTATGAGTCCTGAATGTTTAGTTGTTAGTTTGAGCATTAAACTTTAACTTGTAATTTTACCTAAATCTTTTGTTTTGAACCTGTAACTTTGCGGGACAGTAGTGATTTTAGTATTCTACCTTAAAGTGTTCATTATCTCTCTCTGTTCCGTAACAATATATATATATATATATATCTATCTATCTATATATACATATAGATATATATATATATATATATATATATATATATCCAGCCATCCATCATCCAATCCTACGTTGCCCCATGAGGAGCGTAGGAGCCCGAGGTTATGTAGTTGGTCCTGACATTTAAGATGAGAGTGACCAACCTCACTCATCCCTGAGTGGCATTACGTGACCAATCAACCCCAACCACCCTTTGGATATAAATCTTTACCGGCTCAATACGATTGGAGCACAATAATTACCCACTAAACCACCAGGCGCCAAAATTTGGTTATATGGTTACCACCCAGCATTGTAAATAGTTTCCTGGTGTACAGGAAACCATTTGGCTTGTCACTCAATGTACAGTCACCCATAAGCAGAAGAAAGAGGAAAGAATGAAGGAATGAAAGACAGAAGAGGGAGTGTAAAGTCACCCGTGGGCACAAGTACGAGGAAACAATGAAGGAAAGAAAGATAGAAGAAGATGGAAGGAAAGAAGGATGGAGGAGAGGACAGGGCAGACACCCGAGAGCAGCACTACATTGAGTGAGTGGAAGGTGAGCGCCCCCAACTACCACAAATAGATAGATAGATACATAGATAGATAGATATACACATGGGGTGGTGCAAAAGTAGGTTGACATTTACCATTTATTCCAACACAAAATACATACTTTTAGTCTCGTAAGTCATCCAAGTGTCCGCCCTCATTATTGACACATTCCTGGAGTCTGCCAGCCACACATCGACACATAAGAGTTTTACATAACATAAGACTTTTACAAACACAATAAAATGTAATAATATCAACCTACTTTTGCACCACCCTGTATATATATATATATATATATATATATATATATATATATATATATATATATATATATATATATATATATATATATATATGTACTGTAGATATAGAGACAGAGAGAGAGAAAGCTGGTAGATAGACACTTATAATACGGGGGTGGAGGTGCGTATGGAGGCGATTATATAGAGTTGTGGGTGATATTAGTGGAAGCTGACAGTATATCTCGTGTCCTGTCAACGAGGGGGAGGTGAGGGTAGAGGCAGGTACGGCATACTTGACGCTGAGGAAGGCAGAGGGAGTTGGCCACCTTCTTGTATGCTGGTAATGCAGAAAATGTGCTGAAAGATGCACCTGACTTACACCCGGGGCTTCTGTGGCTGATATCTACCTGTATAAAATAGTCAGGTGTCACACGAAATGTAGCAAATTGGTGATTCGGTAATCTCTCTCTCTCTCTCTCTCTCTCTCTCTCTCTCTCTCTCTCTCTCTCTCTCCCGTCTATTCCGTACCCATTTTTCCTTTTTTTTATTCGCCGCTCATTCATCATCATCCTTTCCCTCCCTTCATCTGCATTCTTTTTCTGTTCTCTTCATTTACACTTTCTTTCCTTCATTAATTTCTTCAAATGTTTCTTCCTTTTCTCCTATACCCTTCCATTCATCCCTTCCTTCTTCCATCATCTTTTGCTTCACCTGATCTTTTTCCTTCCTGTTCTCTGCATTCCTTGATACATAATCTGGTTATCCTCTCTCTCTCTCTCTCTCTCTCTCTCTCTCTCTCTCTCTCTCTCTCTCTCTCCCCTCATATCTTTCATATATGATCTTTCTTGGTGCCTTCCTTCTTTTTTCCTTCACTCCTTTCCCTTTTACACACTAATTACTCTTTGCAACACCTGATTTGTTTTCCTCTTTTTGTTCTCATTTCTGTCTCATGTACGATATTGTCTTCCTTTTTTTCTTATTTCCTTTGTGTATTTTTTCCCCTCTCTTTTCCTTGTTCCGTCTCCCACATTTCCTTTGCTTAATCAATTTCGTCTCCTTCTTCCCCCTTGCCCTTCTTCCCAGTGTAGTTTCTTCTTTCCTTGCTCGTTGGTTGAACTTACTTTTACAAGATTTAATTCTTTCATCACTTCCTTCTTTCATCCACCTTCTTCCCTCTTTCTTCTATTGTATATCCTCCTCTCTTTGATTGCACTATTTACTTCCTCATTCTCTCAGCTATCTGTCTATCTATCGATAAATGTGTGTGTGTGTGTGTGTGTGTGTGTGTGTGTGTGTGTGTGTGTGTGTGTGTGTGTGTGTGTGTGTGTGTGTGTGTGTGTGTCCTTTCATTCGCCACGTTCGTCCCTCGCAATTACTTCTCTCCGTTATTCCTTCTGGGTTTTTCTTCGTCCCTCTCTCCTCCTTTGCTTCACTTGCTCCGTCTCCCTTGTCCTCTTGCCCTTCCCTCCTTCAGTAGTGTCATATTCCTTCATTTCCTTTGGTCTTGTGCTTTTTTATTATTAATTTCTTCTCTCTCTCTCTCTCTCTCTCTCTCTCTCTCTCTCTCTCTCTCTCTCTCTCTCTCTCTCTCTCTCTCTCTCTCTCTCCGCACCACATCCTCCTCCTAATCTCTTTCCATACAGCCGTTCTCTTCCTCCATTCCATACATTTTTTCGCTCCACCCTTAAGCATTTTTTCTTCCTACCGCAGAACCATTTTACTCAGCTTAGGACCGAACCCCTCACAGTGGAAATGTCATACTCTTCGTCTCCCTTCCTTCTCGTTCACGTTCTTTTACACCGGTATCTTTTTTTTCGCTCTTGATCTTTCTTTCTGTTCCTCTTTCATTCCTGTCATGCGCTTCTTGTTTTTCTCTCTTCGTTTTTCGCTCGTCTCTTACCCTCTTTTCTTCTTGCACTCTTGTTTCACACAATGTGCATCTCCTCCTGCTTTCTCCTGTTCCTGTCTACCTTCTCTCCTCTTTGGCTTTGTTTGCTGTCCCTCCTCACTATATTATTTTGACATTCTTTAGCTTCTCCGACCACCCTTCCTCTCTCACTCTCTTATTTACTCTTTATTCTTCACATCTCTGTCATCCTCTTCTTCTTCTCTCCCTTCTCTTTTATTTACCTCTGCTCATTATTTGTTCTCTTTCTCCTTCTCCATAGCTTTCTCCTTTCCGTTCATTCCTTGTTACACCCAATCCCTTCTAATTCATTTTTTCCCTCTCCGATTTCCTCATTCCCAGCTTCCTTTGTCTCTCTGTGTTCTCTCACTTTCTGTCTTACCTCCTTCCTCCTTCTTTTGTCTTTCTTAGATATTTTGTCTTCGTCTTTCTCCCTCTTGCCTTTCATCATGGTGATTTAATTTTGTTCTTTTCCTCCATTACTTCTCTTCCTTCTTGTCCTCCTCTTCCCTTTCTTCTCTCCAATTTCCTTGCTCCCGAATTTCCCCCTCTTTCCCTCTTCCTGCTTCTCTCCACATTTCCTCCCGGCCATTCTTCCTGGTTACCACAATTTTTCTGTCCCTGTAAAATCATATCGCCGCTCGCCCGTAACTCCTTCCTTCTCTCATCCTCACAAATTTAGCCTCCTTGGCTACACATCCTCTTTCTTTCGCCTCCACGTTTTTCCTCATTTCTTTGGCTTCTGTTTTCTCTTTTTAATTGTGTGTGTGTGTGTGTGTGTGTGTGTGTGTGTGTGTGTGTGTGTGTGTGTGTGTGTGTGTGTGTGTGTGTGTTTGGGTGTGTGGGTGTGTGTGGGTGGGTGTGAACAAAACAGCTCAGTTTTTATCCGATATCAGCCATACTTGGTGGAGAGGATGAGGGTCACACAATGAGGGAAGCAACTCATTGTGAACAAGCCTCATGGTGAACAAGCCTACATCTTTTCTATCCTTAATGACCTAGAGCAGTTTGTACAGCACCCTACCCGTATCCCTGACCGCCTTGGAGAGAGCTCCAACATACTTGACCTCTTCCTCACAACTAATCCTTCTGCTTACTCTGTCAATCTTTTCTCTCCGTTGGGCTCCTCCGATCACAACCTTATTACCTTAACCTGTCCTATCACTCCGGTACGGCCTGTGGACCCTCCAGGGAAACGTCGTCTGTGGCATTTTGGAGCCTTGGACTGGGAGGCCCTCAGGCAGTACTTCTTTGATTTTCCCTGGAATGATTATTTCTTCCATGGCCGGGAGCCATCTGAGTGTGCCTTGCGCATTACGGAGATTATTCTCTCGGGCATGGAAGCATACATTCCTTTCTCATATCCTTTGACTAACGCAAGAAAGCCTTGGTTTAACCACGCTTGTTCTAATGCTGTCCGCAACAAGGAGAGGGCCTACAAAAGGTACCGAAGCCAACCCACCTCTGAATCAGATCATCTTTACGTTTCTGCCCGGAATCGTGCTAAGTCTGTTCTTCGCTCTACTAAAAATAATTTCATCCATACTAAATGCTCTCAACTCTCCGATCGAATTCTTCCCGCTCCTTCTGGCACCTTGCCAAAAATCTTTCTAACAACTTTACCTCATCATCCTTCCCTCCCCTTTTCTACTCTGATGGTTCTGTAGCTATTTCTTCTACTGATAAAGCAGATCTCTTCGCACAGACTTTCTCCTCCAATTCCACCTTAGACGATTCCGGTGCTGTTCCTCCATCACTTCCCCCCTCTGACTTCCTCATGGCTGACATTAAAATTTCTTCAATTGATGTATTTTCTGCCATCACTGGCCTCAGTACTAACAAGGCATATGGGCCTGATGGGGTCCCTCCTGTTGTTCTCAAGAACTGTGCTTCTGTGCTTACACCCTGCCTAGGCAAACTCTTTCGCCTTTGTCTGTCAACTTGTACCTTTCCTTCTTGCTGGATGTTTGCTCTCATTCAGCCAGTCCCAAAGAAGGGTGACCACTCCCAACCCTCCAACTATCGTCCAATTGCTTTAACGTCCTGTAGTTCAAAAGTTTTCGAGTCAATTCTCAATAGAAAAATTTTAAGGCATCTTTCCTATCACAACCTTCTTTCCGATCGTCAGTACGGGTTCCGTCAGGGACGCTCCACTTGACATCTCAAAGGCTTTCGGTCGAGTCTGGCATAAATCTTTAATTTCCAAACTGCCCTCCTACGGTTTCTATCCTTCTATCTGTGCCTTCATCGCTAGCTTCCTTTCTGGTCGTTCTATAGCCGCTGTTGTAGACGGCCATCGTTCTTCTCCTAGATCTATCAACATTGGTGTTCCTCAGGGCTCTGTCCTATCACCAACTCTCTTCCTTTTATTCATCAATGATCTTCTAAGCTGTACATCTAACCCTATCCACTCATATGCTGATGACTCCACCCTTCACCTTTCCATTCGGTTCCCGCAACGCCCATCTCAACAGTTACTTCAACAAACAAGAGATGAGGCTATGGCACACCTAATGTCTGACTTGGCTCGTATCTCTGACTGGGGTAAAAATAATATGGTTGTTTTTCATGCATCTAAGACTCAGTTCTTACACCTATCAACCCGACAAAATCTTCCACAAATATACCCACTAATGTTTAATAATATTCAGCTTAATCCTGCATCATCCTTGAACATGCTTGGGGTTTCATTTACTCGGGACTTATCTTGGAAAGATCATATTACATCTCTTGTAAAATCTGCTTCCAAGAGATTGGGTGTGCTAAGCTGACTCCGCTCTTTCTTTACCCCTGCACAATTGTTGACTCTATACAGGGGTTTTATTCGCCCCTGTGTGGAGTACAACTCTCATGTGTGGGGATGCTCCCCACATACAGCTCTTCTCAATAGGGTGGAGTCAAAGGCTTTTCGTCTCATTAACTCTCCTCCTCTTACTGACTCCCTTCAACCTCTGTCTCTTCGCCGCACTGTTGCATCTTTATCTCTTTTCTATCGCTACTGTAATGGTCATTGCTCCTCTGAACTGTCTGCTTGCATTCCTCCACCTCTAAGACGGACGCGTAGCACCCGTCTGGCAGCAAACTCTCATCCCTTTTCTGTCCAACTCTCTAATGCAAGAGTTAACCGTTACTCCCAGTCTTTCATTTATGCAACAGGTCAGCTCTGGAACTGTCTCCCTCTGTCTGTATTTCCTGCTGCCTATGATCTCCAGTCTTTCAAACGCAGTGTGTCCAGGCATCTCAAAATGATCGGATCTTGAATTTGGCTCTCTATTGTATTTTGTTTTTCTCTTGGAGGGAACTGTTACTGCGGGCTCATGGCCTTTGGTTCCTTCTTCCTCGCATAAAAAAAAAAATTGTTTTTGAGAGTAACTGGTCAAAGGTCAAGGTCACAGGGTTATATCAAACGCTTACCTGGCAAAATCAACTTCCATATTTTTTATCCATTTTAAACCAAATTTGGGAGAACCGTAGATGATAAGGCAAGAATGAAGTGATTCAGTTTTGTGAACAACGTCAAAGATCAAGGTAACAGGACAAGATCCCATTTTGAGCCGTATATGTGTGTGTTAACAATATAACTCAGAACGCTTTTATCATATTTTATCCAAATCTAGTGGAAGGGTCAAGGGTCAGCCAAGAAGCAAGCCAAATTTTTTTAGAACAGTTGGTAAAAGGTTAATATCACAAGGCAAGGTTATGTCGAACATTTCCTATCCGATCTGAACCAAACTTGATGGAAGGGTTGTGGGCTAGACAAGAATGAGGACACATAATTTTGAGATCATTCAGTTAGTTGCCTCGTTCACTGGGCAGAGTCCAAGTTCAATCCATGTGTCTGTGTGTGAACAAAATAACTAATTTCGATCTGGTCTGGATCAGACTTGGTGGCTTAGTTGAGGATCACCCCCCAAAAAGAACAAAATATTTTTAGAACAATAAATGGTTGATTTACTGTATTTTTAGAACAATAGATCCTTCTCAAGGTCACAAGAATCGGTCAGTCTACTCATACAGTTTTCATTCAAGGTCGATTAAGCTTTTTGGAAGGGTTCAGGCTAAAAGAAGTAAAAGTAGGTTCGACTTTATGAACCAGCAAAGGTCAAGGTCGCAGGAAAAGCTAAAATATCGATGTCACTGAGCCAGTCAAGACAAACAGATTGAACCCACATTTGGTGGAAGGGTTAAGGGTTATGCAAGATGAAAGAAATTCCTTCTGAAGCTAATCTGTGTAAGGTGAGGGTCAAAGGACAAATTAGAATAAGTAGCCGTTAGAGTGGTTGGTGGGCGGGCTCTGATTGTTTCCTCTTTTTAAATCATAATTTACTACATTCTTTTTCTTCTCTCTCTCTCTCTCTCTCTCTCTCTCTCTCTCTCTCTCTCTTTATCCTTGCCTAGCTACCGACCTATCTGTCTATTTATCTAACAATCTCTTTCTCCTCAGTCTAACCTTTGACCTGCTGAGTTGAAGACATACTTTCGTTTGCCGTTCCCAAGCCCCGATTAAGAAGGCGCCTGCCCAGCGATTCTCCTGCTCCCCGTATTAAAATCAGTTTGTAAGAGACCTCATGGTAAAAGAAAGTGAGCTGTTAATTTTGCGGGTCAGCTAGTAGGCTTAATGTAGAAATTAGGGAAAAACGAGGATGCAACAACGTTTTATGTGAGAGGTAAATTGGTTAGGTTAATGAGACCTGTATGGTGAGAGATGAGGCAGTGTTTGTAGAGGAGCAGTGCTAGGCAACGTAAATGTCTTAGACACGAGACTAGTTAGGCGTGAAACCAGACTAAATGACAGTGACGGTTTCAGTCAAGGAAGGGTGCAAAGCTAAGCTAGGAAACATTGATAAAAGGTTATTAGTAGGAGTATACGAGGTCTCCTCAGAAAGTCATCAGCATATAACTATTACTTAAAATCAAAAACATCTGAATCACTTTCTCAATTTAAAATTGCTAGAAACCATGCAAAAACTGTAATAAATCTTGCTAAATCAAACTTTCTTCAAAACCAAGCATCAAAACTACTTAACAACCCAAATGACAATAGAATATTCTGGTCAACTCTCAGTTCTTTCAATAATAACTTTAACAAGTCATCATTCATTCCCCCATTAAAATCTCCAGATGGCAACATTACAAATGACCCGCGTGGGAAAGCAGATATCTTTGCCAGTACATTTGCCAGAAATTCTACCTTAGAGGAAGCCAGCCAGAACGTCCCAGCACTAGAACTTAACTCTCCCGAAATTGTTCCACTTAAAATACAGACAAGGTACGTGAAATCCATCCTAGACAATTTACCTACCAACAAAGCTCTAGGCCCAGACGGAATTCCGCCAATTGTTTTGAAAAAGTGTTCCCCAGAACTTGCCTCTGTTCTTGCTAAATTATTCCGAATATACATCTGTACTTCTTCATTCCCTAATTCATGGAAAGAAGCTAATATCCACCCAATTCCAAAGAAAGGAAGTTCCTCTGACCCCTCTGATTACAGACCAATAGCTGTCACATCTTCTCTTGGTAAGGTTTTTGAAACTGTAATTCATAAGCACATAGTTAAACATCTTGAATCCAACAACTTAATTAGTGACAGACAGTATGGTTTTCGCCAAGAAAAATCCACCATTGACGTACTCAATCTCCTGACTCATACCACCCATCAATCAGTTGACTTACATGGTGAAACTCAAGCTGTAGCCCTTAATATTTCTAAAGCTTTCGATAGAGTGTGGCACCATTCCCTGTTGTCCAGACTCCCTTGCTATGGACTAAACTCTTTTGTTCCTTTGATTTCCTCATATCTCAGCAACAGAAAAATAAGAGTAAAAGTAGATAATGTATATTCCAATTTCCACTCAATTAACGCCGGCGTGCTGCAGGGATCAGTTCTGGCACCAATTCTGTTCCTCGTTCACATTAATGATCTCTTATCTGTCACCCACAATCCCATCCATTCATATGCAGATGACTCAACACTTCATAGTTCATTCACACTCAGACATCCATTTACAAAGTCTGATATCTTTAACTCTCAACTCAGTACAGGCATCTCTTTAAATCAAGACTTATCCACGATCAGTGAATGGGGACAAAATAACCTTGTCTCATTTAATGCTAGTAAAACTAAATATATACAATTTACTAACAGACAGGTATTGCCAGAATCGTATATTACCTTCAATGCTACAAATATTCCCATTTCCAAAAGTATTGAAATTCTCGCCGTCACGCTTAATAATGCCCCCAGTTTACCTCTCATGTCAGATCACTTGCTAAAACCGCCTCAAAGAAACTTGGATTATTGTACAGAGTCCGTAACTTCTTCACTGACGAGCAGTTAGCTATAATTTATAAGTCATGTGCGCTCTCAGCTTGAATACTGCTCACCCTTGTGGAGTGGATGTGGAGAGGTTGCATTAAAACAACTAGACAAAATTCAGAACAAAGCCGTTAGAATTATTAATAACTCTGCTATTACTAACAAACTACCTCCCCTACAAGGAAGAAGGAATGTTGTCCCCTTTGCGTTATTTTTATAGCAAATGCTCAGACGAAGTTGCGTCCATGGTGCCACCTCTCCATGCCTTCCATCGTGCTACACGGGCATCTGGTAGCGCTCATGACTGGAATGTCACTTAGCCATTCTGCAGAACTTCTGCCTATCAGAATGCTTTCATTCCCCGAACTGCATCTCTCTGGAACTCGCTTCCCCAGAGTTGTTTCCCTCCAGACTTCAACCTACAGCTGTTCAAGTCTAGCTGTTACAGATATTTTATGAACAGAGGACACCAGTAATCTGGTGCATGGATTTTTTTTTTTTTTAGTTCATTTGTTTCTCCTTCGTCTATTATGTTATAAAAAAAAAAAAAAAAAGTATCCGACCGTAGGTTCTAAAAAATTAAAGAGCTAACCTGTTGAGCTAGGACACTAATCCCCCCAAAAGTACGCCTCATTCTGACTTGACTCACGTAGCCCGGCGTTCTTTCTACTGCCTGAAACACTTTTCAAAGTCGGTTTTCGGTATCTCATGTAGGTACTTCGTCACATTCGTCATTGATCTCTTCTCTCGGATGAACGTTCTACAGGACATGTTGGAGTGTGCAAATCGCGATCCATTCTTCCTGAAGACTGTTATCACTGCAGATGAGACTTCGCTGTACGTGTACGACCCAGCAACCAAAGCACAGCCATCCCAGTGGAAGCATGAAAGGTTGCATCGGCCAAAAAAAAAAAAAAGCATGACAGGTCTGCAGCAAGGTGAAATGCACTCGCATGTTATTTTTTTTTCGACTACCATGGTACTGTGCATCAAGAATATGCATTACGAGTAGGTCAGACTCTACCTCAATGTTATCTGTCGTCTTCATGACTCATATCGGCGGAAGAGATCAGAACTTTGGAAAGCTGCAAGTTGGAAGCTGCAGCATGACAACAACCCTGCCAATCCTTCTCAACTGACTCGTGAATTTTTGGCCAAGCACAACATCCCGCAAGCCCAGCAGGCTCGCTACTCACCGGACATGGCTCCATGCTAATTTTGGTTATCCCCCATGTTCAAAACTCCGCTGAGGGGTTCCCGACTTGAGACGAGAGCGGAGATCTTGATGCATCCGACGAAGCACCTGCAGGAGATACCGAAAACCGACTTTCAAAAAATGTTTCAATCAGTGGAAAGAATGCTGGGCTGCGTGTGTCAAGTCAGAAGGGGACTACTTTGAGGGGGATTAGTCCTAGCTGAAAAGGTAAGCTATCTATTTTTTATAGAGCCTAAGATCTGATACTTTCCGAACAGACTTCGTATTTTGCAGCTACATTTAAACTGTAAGAAATCTGAACAGAAGGGCTTTCACATGCAAGAAGGAACTTGTATAGGATGAATGAAAGAGATGGAAGGAGAGAATAGTGAAGAATTAGCACTAAGCCATTACATGGCTATATGGCACTCTAGGAGTAGAGGGAAGGAAGAAACATTGAAGAATTTGCACCAAGTCATGATACGGTTATATGGCACTGCGGGAGTAGAGGAAAAATAAAGGCCCGAAGAAACAAGAAAGGCAGGACAGAGGAGCAGAAGAGGACAGGAAGAAAAGAAGGACTGGAGGAAAAAAAAAAATGTAATCGCCTCACACGACATGGAGGGATACTTGGTAGGCATTCCCCCCTCCCCCCCTTCATAGGAGGTATAAAAGAGCTGTGCAACGGCTGTGGCTGCAATATTGATGAGAGATGAGGTGTTGGACGCTGTGGTGTGGTGATGATGGTAACTGTAGCTGTGGTAAGAATGCCAATAGTGACAAATAAGGGAGCGGTGATGATTACGGCTGCCGTGGCAGTGACAGTGATGGTATTTCGGGTGATAGTGACAGCTGAGGTAATGACAGTGATACTCGTAGCTCCGTAGAGACAGCGGTTACTGTGGCCATGGTAGTGTTGATTACGGTATTTGTGATAATGATACTGATCATGGTGGCAATGGCAGTGGTGCAGTAGCAATATTGAAGGCAATGGAAGTGATAGTAATGATCAAGATCGACCACGCCGAATATCTGCCAGGGGTGACAATGGTTTATATAATCTGGCAATACTGGTGATGACGGTATACTACTGTTTTTTACACCTGTGCTTATGAAACTCAAGGGGTTGTTTTTTGTTCCGACCCATGTGTGTGTGTGTGTGTGTGTGTGTGTGTGTGTGTGTGTGTGGACGCGTTTCCAAACCACCAAGGAGGTAGCGTCGTGGCTCGTTTTTATTCAAGTGGTGTCCCTGCCCTGACCTGACCTGCCAGGAGGGGTCACGTCAGGGCAGGCCTAGTCCACCGGGTGCAGGCAGTGTTGCCACTACTGCTACCCAACCTACTCTGACCTAACAAACCCAACATTAACAAATTTAGCTGAAGCTTCTTAACTCAGACTGATGAAGTGACTTTACTGAAGCTGGTTATCTTACCTGACATTATCAGACTTAACTGAGAGTTCTTATCACTGACTAAGTGTTATGGCCAAAATGTGTTATTCCCCTCCCCCCATCTAAGCTAACCTAACTAGAAACCAGAAAATACTTACCTGCCCTTGGGTGATCCTTAGTCCTGTTGTCGTCCGTAAACTGTACTCACCTCCAGTTGTCCCTCTCACAAATCACATCAATTATAGACAACATGGAATTAGAAGTGTGGGCACTGAGAAGGAAGTGAGAGACAATAGTGGCTAGGACAGCAATGATATTATTGTATTGGATATTCAACATTAACAGAAAACTAAAAAAAAAAAGTTTACACCAAGAGTTGTACGTAAAAGGTGCGATTACTCTGGTAGGGACTTACTGAGAATGGACAATAGGCAACCAGTTAAGATGGCCTGACAGGAGTCAATGGGGGGATAGAGGCCCCGAGCGAGACAAAGCTTCAGATGGAAAGATGCATGTCAAGCCAGATAATCTGGCAAGTGGATGGAGGACACGGCAGACAGAAGACAGTGGAGGAGGTGCACAATACCAACCAACCCAGACTGGGAATAAGGCCAAGAAGAATAACACGGAATTAGAAAGCAAACGGTGATAGTGCTGGCTTTGGTAGTGATGGTGAAAGTTGTTGTAGTGGTAACTAAGGTAGAGATGGTGATAATGGTAGCTGTGTTAATGATAATGATAGTGGTTATTGTGATACTGACGATGGTACTCGCTCTGATAGTGATGATAATGGCTATAGTTCTAGTAGTAATGATGACTATAGTATGCGTTGTGGTGTTGGATCAGGTAATGTTAGTAACAGTGGTAGTCTTGGTAGTGATGGTGACTGTAGTATTCGTGGTAATGGTGGATGTGGTAGTTGCGGTAATGATGTTTATAGTAGCATCCGAGGTACTGTTGTGATAGTGGTATTTATGGTAGTGATGGTGACTATAGTATTTGTGGTAGTGGTTGATATGGTAAGTTTAGTAGATGTGGTATTATTAGCATCTGAGGTAATGTTAGTGATAGTGGTAGTCTTGATAGTGAATATAATGACTGTGGCAACTGTGACTGTAGCGGTGATAATGATGCTCATTATGGTGGTAGCGAGAGAGGTGAGCTTGTCTGCTGTAGTATCGATGTTCACTATATTGTGGTGGTAGTAATGATTTACACAGGCCCAGCTGAAGCACTAACAATGATGTTAAAATTATGGAAATATTGTTGTGGCAGGAATGGTGATGAAGGTACTGTGTGTGTGTGTGTGTGTGTGTGTGTGTGTGGTGCTGGGCTGACGTGTGTGACAGTGCTCTGTTAATATGACGGTTTACAGCTAACTCAAGAACCGAGCTGCCGTAGTTATGTAACAGGCAAAGGAAGACCACATAGTGCATACGTACAGGCAAGTAAGAACTTACTAAACTCTGAATATATTGTCTAATAACTGAAATCCAGTTTTGTTGGATAGGCAAGTCTTCAAAGCGCCATCTATCCACACACTTTTGTTTTTACCGCTGTGCCTCGCCCTGACCTCCTTGGTAAACAACCCGAACTTAAGAATTTGTTCAGTATGTCAACACGGTAACATAATTAACACTCTTAGGCTCCGTTATTCACTCCTTGCTGACAAAATATCCGGCGCTATGTGGAGCGGAATATTAGAGTTTTCCCGATCATGATGAGTATTATGATGACGATATTAATGTATACAAATTCACAACCCGTCTGGCAGCAAACTCTCATCCCTTTTCTGTCCAACTCTCTAATGCAAGAGTTAACCGTTACTCCCAGTCTTTCATTCATGCAACAGGTCAGCTCTGGAACTGTCTCCCTCTGTCTGTATTTCCTGCTGCCTATGATCTCCAGTCTTTCAAACGCAGTGTGTCCAGGCATCTCAAAATGATCGGATCTTGAATTTGGCTCTCTATTGTATTTTGTTTTTCTCTTGGAGGGAACTGTTACTGCGGGCTCATGGCCTTTGGTTCCTTCTTCCTCGCATAAAAAAAAAAAAAAAAATGAATATAATCATACGGCAGTGACTGAAATATTATGAGAGGGTAAGTGGATACGATATTAACTGTGGCAATCCTTTACTCACTCCCACCGGCATTAAACCACTTGGCATCAGTTGCAATAGAATAGTTCAGTTGTTCCATTAGCCATACCATTAGCAGCAAGATTCCATTCCTGGCCTGTGGGGTAAACAAATGACCAGAACCAAATGCCGCGGTGCTTGCCGCCAACATCACAGAAACATTCACCAGAGAAATGACCCGGATTATTCTGTACAATGGTATTTTTATATGAACATTCGGAAAGTGCTTCTGTATTTGCATAACCTATGTTCTGTAGATTCATAATTTCCTCTCATACTGAGATATTAATCATACATGGTCGGTTGTGGCAAAAAATATAAATATATATATATATATATATATATATATATATATATATATATATATATATATATATATGTGTGTGTGTGTGTGTGTGTGTGTGTGTGTGCAAAGAAATTCTGAATAAAGTTTTATACCACGGGTGAAGAATCTTCAATAATGTCAACTCATAAATTTTCGCTATACTGGCTGGTACTGTATATGAGATTTTATTAACAGTTAGTGCATAACTGTAGTTGGCAAAAAATTAGTTTTCTCAAAAGGAAAAATGTACAGAACTATTCTGCTTTGTGAAAATTTTTCCTATGACAAACAAGTTTATCTTTATGTATCTTTAGAAATTAATATACTCAACCAAACTTTATGGTGAACAAATATTTAGTCTAAATGGTAATTCTGAAAAAAAAAAAAAAAAATCCACTAAGACAAATCAAATTCGGGGAGCATGGCAACAAACTATTTTTCCTCACGTATATTTCCTCCTTTCCTGCCGTGAGTGCTGTCCTCTGCCTTCCTCATCTTCAACAGGATGACTCAAATTCACGACTTACACTTCCTGCACCGAGGCCAACTCGGGGGAATGTGTCTGGTAGGATCCTAAGCTCTTGCATGTTTTCTGGGTCCGTATGTACAGTACAGTTATCATTTTTCCCGTTGTATCTCCCCAGCCCTACACAAATGACAGGGGAGGGGGAAGGGGGGTTGGGTGGGGGTCGGTGGGTGTATGATGGTATTATGTCTGATATTGTATTCCCTTGTACCGTCCTTTTTGTTTTACTTATGGATACGTGAGGTGTGGATGTGTTTAGGTTGCAAGAGGGAGGTAGGCTCGGTCAGGGTGACTTTGCCCTTACCGTGTACAACCTCACTTCGTTCTGTATACCAAACTCAATATTTTCTTTGGATCATCATGATCACCCGTCTGCCTGTATAACACAACTTTACCCTCGCCTCACAACGCTTCTACTCCCTCTCACAACTTTCTTTCCATCAACCTATCTACCTTTTTACCAGTCAATTAACAGATCGATCTTGTCTTTCTATCCAACTACCTATTTATCTAGACAGTCAGTTATCTATATCAGTTTGTCACCCTCAATTTTACACGAAAAAGATTGTTCGAGAGCTTGAACTCACAATTTTGTGCCTGAAGGAGCGGGTCATATTTGGCCATAGTTGTTCACAATCGTAGGTTATGTTGTACTCTGATATACCTGGAAGTAACAAAACTAAAAATTGCCAATGTCATTCAATAGCCTTGTGATAATGAAAGATCCCACTCTTAAGGTTCTTCATTCCACAATAACACACTTTGCAGTAATGATACATATTTTTCCTAGTTCATTTCATCAACATTACACGTGTACCGCAGACATAACGCTGCGTGAGGCCTCTCATTCCGACACTCCTCCAGTACTTAACATCTTTCACTATGATGGCGTCCCTTTATTTTAATCAGACTAACACCAGACAACTTCACCCATCTTAGGAAGGACCTGTTGGTGACGGTGTTCCTGCAGCTCATATCTCTCCTCTTCAGCTTGGAAGTCCCTCATAATATGAACAGAATCGTCAGGAGGTAACAAAACTATAAAAACCGGTATCCTGTGACTGATCTGGTTATTTCCTTCGCTATGATAACGTATTTTTCATATCAGTCTCTCTAGCATCAGATTATTCTATTCAACGATTTTGTTGAATTCTGTATCAAATATTGCTGACTAAGACTGCATTAAACCCTAGCAGTTGGAGCAGTGTCTTCTGAGCTGAATACAATCGTCTGGTGATGTCGTCACCATGCCGAAACGGTTACTACTGACTTGACTCTAAGTTCACTTTCAGGTCGGGACATCTCATGTATTCTATTCCTGATAATGACACACGACTAGATTCAACTGAGCATGAACCGTTGGAGGCTAAGCATTATTTGTATTAATATTAACTCTGTCATGGTGGCGACAATTCTGCATTGGTATTCCAGTCAAGCTGACACTGAAACATTATAATCAGCTGGAGATCAGTCTTAGTACACCGTGCGTATTAAATTAAATATACCAAATTTTACAGAACTGAATGACGTACGATTGTGTTCTTTTAAAGAGAACTAACACTATTTCGTCCTTAATAAACCATGGTGGATTTGTGATAGTCAAGTCAATCAGAATGCATCAGTGCAGTGAATTGTGAATATTCTAAGGGAATTAGCAACGGTGATATGGCTCCGTCCACGCTGACTACTGATATCTCCGCTCTTTCGTTCTCGCATTCTTGCTATTATATGATCTCTCTCTCTCTCTCATGTATTATTTGAGCGTACTAATGATGACATCACAGCATTGAGGCTTAGGTATATACCAATGTATTACAGAAATAATCCCAGTAGATGTAAGTTAGCACAATTATTTCAAAGTAATAGCTATGTCATACAGTGCAAAGTAGCATTATTCGTCAAGCCTGTAATTAATATTTTTAGGTAATTTGTATTGATAACCCGAGGATACACTATACTGTGTACTAAAATCGGGAGGTGTGCTCCATACTTTGTATAAAGTCTGAGCCTAATAAATATATGTCTCTCTCTCTCTCTCTCTCTCTCTCTCTCTCTCTCTCTCTCTCTCTCTCATACGTCAAGCGCTCTTTTTCATCCTTTTCTCTCTCTCTCTTCCATCCATTGAAGCCACATCTTCCATTCCCCGCCTCCCACCTATTTTTGGCCCCGCCGGTGCCTCTCACTTTCATCGATTTACTGCTTTACATTGAGGGTGTGAAGATGGGCAGGTGTGTTGGGTGAGAGTTATTGCAGAATACTGCAGGAGAAGAGAGGAATAAGTGAGCATGGTTTAAGTTCGGTTACGTTACGGTTGGTTTGGCTGTGTTGGGTGACATCAGGTTAGGTGCATTTTTGATGCCTATAAGGTGAGATGTGGTTACATTAGGTTAGGTTATACTGTATTAAGTTTGGTGGAGTTAGGTTTGACTAATGTAGGCTAGCTCAGGATACAGCAGATTAAACTGGAATACATTTGGCTTATGTTGGTTAGGGTATACTGAACTAGATTAGTTAAGCCTGATTGAGTTTTAGTTGGGTTAGGGTAGGTTAGATTAGTAAAGTTGAGGTTAAGTTAACCTACATTAGATTAGAATAGTTTGCTGAAGTTAGGTTTTAATAGGTTATGTGGAACTGGGCATAGGATGATGATGGATATGAGGCTGAGTGGCACATTGGCGGAGGGGTCGCAAAATGCAAGGTTAGGGAGAGCAATGCCGACATTTTTTTTTTGTTTTTTTGAAAACTTTGAAATAACCCTCTACTGAATTCAGATAATCACACAGTACCCATTGTTACGGAACAGAGAAAGATAATGTACACTTTAAGTGAGAATACTAAAAAATCACTACTGTCCCGTAAGGTTCCAGGTTCAAAACAAAAGAGTTAGGTAAAATTACAAGTTAAAGTTTAATGCTCAAACTAACAACAAAACATTCAGGACTCATAAGGTATGTAATGGCAAAAAACAGGTTAAATATATGGTTAACTGCAATAGCCTCCATTAACAGGAAATTAGCAAGAGTAAATTTATCTAAGTCAGCCCTGATAAAATTAGAAAACCGGATAATACTCAGTGAATGCAAGATATATTATTACAGATACAAAATATTATCAAAAATGACTGTCATAAAAACACATGAATCACAAAAACCTCACTAGGCCTACGAATTAACACCCCATGCTATACAGTACAAGAACAAAATGCAATAACACTTGTACTCAAATTACACAGCTGCTAGATGGTCGGAGACTTCCTGAGCACTCACAATACTAACAACTGTACAGGGGAGGACAGAGATGTGAGCAAAATGAGGAGTAGATCTAAGTGGCAATTAATGCAGAGACTGAGCTCATTATATAGGGGCCGGCAGAGCTTGATACAACTTGTAAGAAGGACGTGCAAATGAAGCCAGAGGGGACAAAGAGTTGACACTCCTGCTCTGAACAACAGAAAGAACGACTTACTCTACTATAAGGGAGGAGAGGGGGAGTAAGGTAGAACACGCTCGTGATCAAACATGCAGCATACTGTACGTTAGAATTACACAAAGGATGATGAAATCATAGGCTATGTAACACCTCCCCACAAAGAAAAAGAAATTTACAAAGGAAATTTCTTATTACTCTAAAACAATCTGTCTAAAGTCTAGATAAGCAATCTGCAATAACATTTTCTTTCCCCTTGACATGTCGTATGTCTAATGAATACTCCTGAAGAAGTAGACTCCATCTTGTCAATCTCTGATTTTTATCTTTAAACTTACTAAGGAATTTCAGTGGGTTATGATCAGTATAAATGACTATGGGGTCAAAACCAGAACACAAACAAAATGAAAAATGCTGTAAACCCAAAATCAAGGCCAAAAGCTTTCTCAATAGTTGAGTAATTCTTTTGAGGTGGAGTGAACTTCTTACTGTAATAAGATACAGGGTGTTCAATACCCTGATCATCCTCTTGCAGCAAAACAGCCCCAGCTCCTGTATCACTTGCATCAACAGCAATCTTAAAAGGCTTAGCAAAATTTGGAGTAGCGAGCACTGGCTGACTTAATAGGATAGCTTTAAGTTTGCTGAAAGAGGATTCACAATCATCGGCCCAGACAAATTTAACTCCCTTTTTCAGTAGGTCTGTAAGTGGTGATACAAGAATTGAAAAGTTAAGAACAAATCTCCTGTAATAACCTACCATTCCCAAAAATCTTTGTAGCTCTTTCCTACTTTTAGGTCTGGGAAGATCACTTATAACCTGAACCTTAGCTCCTGGTGGTGCAACATGTCCATCACCAATTACGTACCCAAGGTACTGAACTTTAGCTTGACCAAACTCACACTTTGATAATTAGCTACAAGATTAGCCTGAACCAAACGCTCAAGAAATTTTCTGACATGGCATAGGTGATCTTTCCAGTTGTCACTGAAGATTAATACATCATCAATATAAACAACACACCCTGCCAAACCCTCTGTTATAACATTCATGAGCTTCTGAAAAGTGGCTGGTGCATTCTTCATACCATATGGCATTACAGAACATGCAAAAGTCTTTCCTAGTGTTATAAAACATGAGATCTCCCTAGCACGTTCAGTCATAGGTACTTGCCAGTATCCCTTTAACAAATCAAACTTACTTATGTACCTAGCCTTTCCGATCTTGTCTATGCAATCTTCCACACGAGGGAGAGGGTGTCTGTTTTGGTTATCTGATTAACACGTCTGTAGTCGATGCAAAGCCGCTGTGACCCACCTGGCTTAGGGACTAGAGTGACAGGAGAACTCCACTTGCTCTGACAGGGTTCAATCATCTTGTGGTCCAACAGGTAGCCAGGCTCCTTCTGGATGAGAGGAACTTTCACTGGGTTCACACGGTAAGGAGGCAATTTAACTGGCTTTGCGTCTCCGACATCGACATCATGCATCAACACAGTGGTTCTTCCTGGAGTGGCACGGAACACTTGCGGGTACTCCTGCAGTAATGCCGAAAACTCCTGCCTTTCCTCGGGAGCTAGATGAGAAAGCTTAGTCTGGAGATCATTCATGATATCAGGATTCTTCCCCAAACTATCACTCAGGCTCATACTGCATGGGAGAGCTTCACTTGCAGACTCGGGTGGAACAGCTACAGTGCAGACTGGATTATTTTCGTCCCGCCTGTGATATAACTTTAGCATGTTGATGTGACAAAGTTGCTTGTTCTTTCTACGATCTGGTGTGGCGATGACATAGTTGACATCACTGAGTTTCTTCTCCACGAAATAAGGACCACTAAACTTGGCTTGAAGAGGTTGCCCATGAACTGGTAGCAGAATCAAAACCTGATCTGGCTGAAAGTTGCGTAACCTGGACTTCTTATCATACCAAGTCTTCATCTTCTCCTGAGCAGCTCCTAAATTCTCTCTCACCAGCTGTAAAGCAGTGGACAGCCGTTCTTTGAACTTCATCACATACTCCAGCAGGTTGACGTCATCTTCCTCCGACAGCCAGCATTCCTTGAGTAACTTAAGGGGTCCTCTTACTTCATGGCCAAACAGTAGTTCAAAAGGTGAGAAGCCCAGTGATTCATTTGGAGATTCTCTTGCGGCAAATACAACGAATGGAAGACCTCTATCCCAGTCTTTCTGATATTCCGAACAGTATTTCTTGAGCATCGATTTGAGTGTTTGATGATATCTCTCCAACGCTCCTTGGGTCTGGGGATGGTAAGCTGAAGACGTGATCTGGGTGATGCCCAACTCTTTCAAAGACTGCTTGAAAACATTTGACATGAAATTACTTCCCCGGTCTGACTGTACCTCCTTGGGCAGACCAAACTTTGTGAAGAACCCTAGCATTTCCTTAACCACGTTCTTTGCTGAGATACTTCTAAGTGGAATGGCTTCAGGATAACGAGTAGCCATATCAATCTGGGTCAACACATAAGAAAATCCTGAAGAAGTCTTAGAAAGAGGGCCCACAATATCCACCAACACACGGGTGAATGGCACCTCAAAAGGAGGAATGGGAACTAGAGGTGCAACCTTTTTGGTCTGATTACACTTCCCCACAACTTGACACGTGTGACAAGACTTACAATACCAGGAAACATCCCTGAAGATACCTGGCCAGTAGAAGTGTTTCAAAATGCGTGCCACAGTCTTCCTCACTCCAAGATGTCCTGCCAAACTGGAATCATGAGCCTCTCTAATGATATCCTGCCTACAAACACGAGGGATGACAACTTGATGTACAACCTCCCATTCACAGTCGGCTGATGCTGTTGGGGGTCTCCACTTCCTCATAAGTACTCCCGACTTTATATAATAACAAGTAGAAGCACCAGCTGACTCTTCCTCACTGCAAGCAGAGTTAGCTAGACCTTTCAACTCAGGGTCAGCAACCTGCAACTCAACCAACTCTTGACGAGACAAATTATCAACACTACGGGGTACTGCCTCATCTGGTGAGTGGTCCAAATTAGCAAGAAAAGTGTCAGCTAGGATAACATCATCATCATCATTATCCTCTAAGTCACCAGTAACTTTAGACTTAGCTCTAGTGACAGCACATGCAGAGAATACATCAGGGACACAACAATCCCGGGTCGCAGCCACTGGCTCACTAGACAACTGAGGAGCTGGACACACTTGACTTCCACCAATATCATTTCCAAGTAAGAAAGGTACACCTGACATTGGGAGTGTCTCAACCAACCCAACCATAACGGAACCATTAACAAAACCAGACTCTAAATTCACTTTGCACAGAGGGACAGAGAAGTAATTATTCCCTACACCTTGTAAGATTACAGTTTCATCAGAGGAATTAACATTAGAGCCTAGAACACTGGTCAGCATAAGGGATTGGCAAGCACCTGTATCACGATATATTTTAACTGATTTCCTGTCATTACTGTCCAGAGGACTGACAAAACCATCAGACAGGAAATTAGCACAAGAACTCTTGAGAGTGTCACCCACGTTACTGCTCAAAAGAGGAGCTCCATCATGAGAATTTAAGTTACCCCTCAAAGCAGGTTCAGTTAACTCAGTTAAAGAATTCTGGGAACTCTCAAGGGTGGACACTAGACCAATTGATTGAATATTTAAAGACTCCTTTTTGTTCACATCACGCTGTCTCCTGAAACATTTCTCCGTAGTATGACCAAGCTTACTACAATAAGTACATTTACTTTTCTGAAATCTAGAGGTGAAGCTGGTATTTACTTCCTGAGAAACATCATCTTTATTCTCTTTCCTGTTACCTGTACTCTGAGTAGAGGCAACGTACTTACTCTCAGCTTTCCCTTTTTCTTTAGAATATCTCTTGTGAGTGAGAACATATTCATCAGCTAAAACTGCAGCATCAAACAAATTATCTATTCTTTTCTCATCAAGATATAGGCTTACATCTTTATTAATACACCTTTTGAAGTCCTCCAGCAAAATCATCTGCTTAAATTTACCAAAATCAGAATCCACATTCTTAGAATTTAACCACTGCTCTAACAGATCTTCCTTGATTTTTGCATACTCAACATGGGATTGCTTATCTTGCTAATAAGTTGTCCTAAATTTTACTCTATAGGCTTCAGGAACAAGCTCATAGGCCTTAAGAATCAAGCTCTTAACTACATCATAATTATCACATTGATCCTGAGGCAAAGATGCATAAGTTACTTGAGCTTTACCGGTGAGAACAGTTTGAAGGCGTACTGGCCAATACTTTTGGGGCCAATTAAAACCTGTAGCTACCCTCTCAAACAACTGAAAATACTTTGTTAAATCAGATTCATTAAAAGGAGGGACAAGTTTAACATTTTTAGCCACATCAAAATCATCAGAGCTAGATGATCCAGTTCCACCTTGTTTCATGCGATACTCATGGTCTGCCTGAATCCTAGCAAGTTCAATTTGTGCCTGAGCCTGTACCTGTGCCTCCTGAATACGAGCATTTGCCTGAAATTCAGCCTCCTTAGTACAAGCCTCCTGCAGGGCTAGCTGTAACTTAGCTAATTCAATCTGCGTTTGCTCATTTGAAGGAGTTACATTAAACAAGCTTTCATTAATCATGTCAACAATTTGATCTTTAGAATGATGAGAGCGAACAGCAATTCCCAATTGTTGAGCAACAAGCTTAAGTTCATTTTTTTTTCTGTTTTCTATATCACACACTGTTTGCACATTTGACAAAAAATCTTTGGCTTCATCAAGCGTAGTAATAGTAGACATCATGAATAAATCACAGTCACAAAATATCAAGCAATATCCTTATGATAATATCCTGAATATCCTGATAAGAGGTCGCCAAACTTATGTTACGGAACAGAGAAAGATAATGTACACTTTAAGTGAGAATACTAAAAATCACTACTGTCCCGTAAAGTTCCAGGTTCAAAACAAGAGTTAGGTAAAATTACAAGTTAAAGTTTAATGCTCAAACTAACAACAAAACATTCAGGACTCATAAGGATAATGTAATGGCAAAAAACAGGTTAAATATATGGTTAACTGCAAATAGCCTCTATTAACAGGAAATTAGCAAGAGTAAATTTATCTAAGTCAGCCCTGATAAAATTAGAAAACCGGATAATACTCAGTAAATGCAAGATATATTATTACATATACAAAATATTATCAAAAATGACTGTCATAAAAACACATGAATCACAAAAACCTCACTAGGCCTACGAATTAACACCTCATGCTATACAGTACAAGAACAAAATGCAATAACACTTGTACTCAAATTACACAGCTGCTAGATGGTTGGAGACTTCCTGAGCACTCACAATACTAACAACTGTACAGGGGAGGACAGAGATGTGAGCAAAATGAGGAGTAGATCTAAGTGGCCATTAATGCAGAGACTGAGCTCATTATATAGGGGCCGGCAGAGCTTGATACAACTTGTAAGAAGGATGCGCAAATGAAGACAGAGGGGACAAAGAGTTGACACTCCTGCTCTGAACAACAGAAAGAACGACTTACTCTATTATAAGGGAGGAGAGGGGGAGTGAGGTTGAACACGCTCGTGATCAAACATGTAGCATATTGTACGTTAGAATTACACAAAGGATGATGAAATCATAGGCTATGTAACACCATCTAGAACTGCCACAGTCTTACCCTGAGCCCCCACCAGAATCTGGGATCTAACATTATAGTCTAATCTATCCTAACCTAACTTATTCTAACCTATACTACCCTATCCTAACTTAATTAGGTAGAATCATCATCATAATCATCTAATCCTGTGTTGCCCCCATGAGAAGCGTAGGAGCCCGGGGCTAGGCAAGTTGGTCCTGTCATTTCAAATGAAAGTGACCAGTCTCACTTATCCCTGAGTGGGATTATGTGAGCAATAAACCCTAACCACCCCTTGGATAAAAACCTACACCAGCTCAGTCCAACTGATTACCCACTAAACCACCAGGCGCCATAATTTGGTTATATGGTTACCACCCAGCGTAGTAAATGGTTTCCTGATGTACAGGAAGCCATTTGGCTTGTTACTTAGTCACCCATAAGCAGAAGGAAGAGGAAAGAATGAAGGAAAAAGACAGAAAATGATGGCAGGGAGAAAGAAGAGGAAGGAAGGAAAGAAGGAGGGAAGAGAGGAAAGGCCAGTCATATGAGTGCTGCACTACATCGACTGAATGGATGGCAAGCGCCCCCACCTACCACTCCAAATTATCCCAACCTAAAATCTAACTTAGAGGTAGGGGACTGGAGGGGCTTCCCCACTATACTCCTTTCAATTTAATTTTCATACTCCAGATTTTCGTACCTCAGAAGTTTTTTTCATGCATCCTGTTGCCGGAAAAGACGTTTGCGGCTTTACACCCTGTGCGTAGCACTTTTACTTGATCAGGACCACATTCTAGCAATACATTGTTTGAATTCAGGACTAGGGTGGAATGCCAGCAATTTTGGATCAAGCTAAGTGAAGAATATAAGAGTGTATTTTAGGATGTGCCGTTCCTGTTATCACACTTTAGTGTATAACTTATTAACTATTTCATTAACAGATCATAGGAAGTGATATGGAAGAGAATATGTTTTTTTTTTTACATCATACCGGTGACTTCAGAAGTATTTGCCCACTGAATACCCAATCTGTTGGTATTTACTGCAAGCCATGGAGGACACTGTTACTCATTTACTGGCATGCTATTTTGCCTCTTTATTCTCGTCAAATTATATGGCTTCCCTGCACCTTCCTGACTATCTATCTTGACTTGCATCTCACTATTCTCTTATAACATATTTAATGTGCAGGGATTTCAGTACAATGGACTGGAAAAAGCATCAGTTAATGACAAGAATAGTTCTTGGTTGTGCCATCTGAAGTTCTTTCACTTTAACTTAATCCAGATTTCTGTCCTTTTGCAGTTTATTTCACGTTGTTCAGTGGCAGATAATGGCAATACTACGGCTCTACATCCCTTCCATAGCACTTCTTTGTAACTAACACCGTTTTCCTGTGATCAACTCAGCATTCAAGGAGAAGAGATGCCATCTTTAGTCCAAGGTACAGATTAGGGTTACAAGTGTTCTCGTTACTGAAGGGATCTTAACTATTTTTGTTTTATTCTAAATCGGCCAAAAATAACAATGTCTCCACCGAGAACACTGAGCTGTAAAAGATAACACTATAATATGGCGCTAGTCATGAAAAGTCTTATGGAAAGGACGTAGAGTAGTAGGAATTATCTTATTTTGTTAAATAAGCTGCAAAAGGGAAATCTGGGGCAGATTAGGTGAAGAGTACAGCACCCATTTCTTACCGTACTAGTTTACATCTGTATTTCTTTAGTTAATAATCTCGTATATATCTACAGTAGAGCAAATAAAAAAATAGTAGTAGTACCGGTATCAAAGAGAATTCTGTGATATGGTACGGCTAAATAACTCGCTGAGAAGCGGTAGAAAGCCTTTTGATCGAAAAGATTACCTACTATATTGAACCCTCACCCAAGTAATAAATATAAAAATCCTTAGTCACAATTCACGTTTCCCTCGAGTCCTGAACAACACAAAGGCCTGTGGCGATCGATGCGTCAAGTGCATTAACCCACGTGTAAGTTATACCACTGACTTAAGACTTTTCAAAAGTAAGCAGGCCTGTCTCAACATGTGTAATCATTTACTGATCATCAGAGGGAACTGGGTCTCTCCAAGTGGCGACCTATTACTGTATTTATAGGTTGTCAAATGGGTGTAAATTCGAAATAATAGCCTTCCACGACGGCCATCCACTAAAGAACAATAATAACGAAGTGTAATTTACATTTCCACTATTTTAATCCGGCTACGAATTTTGTTATGTAATATTGCTGCATTCGTACAAATTTTATTTCATGGAGCCCTAACGTACTGTACACTTTAGCTGAATAAAAACGTGTGGATAGTTAGAACTTCATCAAACTGATGGGATTAAAATGTACGGTAACTACTACTGTATGCGTCCTTGTACTAAGCAAAAAACAATGACGCGGCAAAAATTACCAAAATCCTTTCAATACAATGACGCAATTTCTGCTTAGGACTTTCGAATTGGATGCATTACCTCCCACACTTCCAAGGGGTTTCCCCAAGCTGAATAGTCGTCTGAAGGCAGCCAGAAAATAAAAAATACATCGGAGTGGCTGATATCAACACTACTGGACAGCTCTCCTGCCTACCGAGTTATGCTGTTCACTGCGCTGGACAGGACAGGGCAACGCCACTGCTCGGTTATACAAACGCCTCGTCTAGGTCACTATTACAGAATACTATCTCCCCGAAGAACAGTGAACTGCAGGAGGAAAACTATCCACCAGTTCAGTTGGCTCATGCTGAACGTAGATGCACCTGGGCACAACTACCGTTACTATGCCTCAATCTACGCAAAAATAACACAAAATTAATAACGGCGTACCTGAGACTTCCTCTGCCTTCCAGCACACTATGTTTTCGAAAAACGTCCCGAAGTTGTCTCGCCGTTAAAACAATAAAAAAAAAAATCTTATATTTAAATATAATTTATTTTTTTATAGTTATTATTATCTAACCTAATATAGCATGCAATTACGCACAAGAATGAAAGACAGTGCTTAAATAAATGCTTTTTTTTTTTAAATATCTAAGATGGTCTTTACGGATGAACTTTAGGTATAAAGCTTTTACACATGACTGTTAAGAATTTCAGTAGCTGAACTAAATCATCATCTGTTCAGTAAAATAAAATATTAATGTAATTCCCAGAGAAAATTTAAGTAATGTACACTATGATTTTCACCGTATGTGGGATTTAAGTGTGTTCCACAGACTTAATAGAGCGATACATTTCATATTCAATATATCTGTTTGCTGCAAAAGGCAATCCGGCATCAGAAAAAAAAAAAAAAAACAGCGACTGTCCAAGTATATATAACTCCTTAATAATCTTATTATGGAAAGGTTAATATAATATAAATAACTACTGATAGGTAAAGTTTGGAGTCAATAGGATGCCCAGTAACCTTCGCCATATGAAATTCAGTCCGTTAGAGGTGGAGGCCATGAGGTATATGCAAATAGCCAATCACCAAGGAACACTTACCCAAAAGTTTCTGCCTTAAAAGTACATCGGAGTACACAGGAAGTACAGGGAAGTTCAGATAACAGGAGGCCTGTTGGCTCGTGAGGAAGTTACTCGTTGGAAGGTAGCCAATTTAACGAAAATCTAACCTACGCATAAGAGAAAATGATAGAAAAGAGGAAGGCTTTCCCCCACCCACCACACCGACCGGTAAACTCTACTGGAGAAGATGGAAAAAAAAAATTGCTTACTAGAAAGAACAAAGCATGGAAATTTCATTAGAGAGGAAGTAGAGGGGCGACTATGTAGTAAGTAATATCAGTTCTACAAATCTGAAATAGAAAAACAAACACAATTATTTAATGATCTCATCATTAACCAAACGTCTCACAGTTGTCAGCATACACTTCAGCAGGGGAGCAGAGTGCAGCACCAGTCGAACAGGGGCGGTACTACCAAGCTGGATGGAAAGATGATGACAAGGAGAGCTGGAGTTCCCGTTTCATCACCCCTTAGGACTAGCTTCTGACCATCCAACTTTGTTGAACTTTTTCAGTGACTCAGTAGCACAAAGAGTAGGACGCATACTCTCCCATACATGCTCCTCTAACAATCAACACCAAACTTCATGCACAATACACACCATACTTCCTATTTAAGATTAAGAAAAAAAATGGCATCTCAACACCCAACCTCGGAGTTCGTGGGGAGGTGGGTGGCATAAAAGCCCCTACCATCCTTTCCTCTCGCTGTAAAGGCCAGGAAAGATGTTTGAAACCACTGTCAGACTCATTTCTTTTTCATTTCTGCAACATTTGTGGCTTTTCCTCTCTTTTTCTCTCTGTTGAACACCACCTATCTTCCTCATTTTCCCTTCCTCACTGAGACTCAGTTGTCTGAAACACCTGATTGGAAACCCTTCTCTGTATCCTCGTATTTTCTCTATACTCACTTCAAAGTCAAATGCGGCTAGTGTGTATATGTACACAACAACGTATCTTGTTCTCATGTTCCTGAACTTGAATCTTCTGAATTCTCTACTCTCTGGCTTTGGCTATCCTGCCTTTCTCTGAAAAAATACATTTGTGCGGTTTACTTATCCCCTTCTTCTTGTTACTATGAAAAATTCCTTGACTACTTACTTCTAAGATGGAATACATCCTATGAAGTTCTCCTTTGTCTGAAATCTCCATTCAAGGTGATTTCAATATTCACCACCACCTTTGGCTCTCCTCTCCTTTCACTGATCCACTTGATGAACAAGCCTACATCTTTTCTATCCTTAATGGCCTGGAGTAGCTTCTGTAGTACCTTAGCCATATCCCTGACCTCCTTGGAGAGAGCTCCAACATTCTTGACCTTTTCCTTGCAACTAATCCTTCTACTTACACAGTTAATCTATCCTCGTTGTTGTGCTACGATCATAACCTTATCACACTAACGTGTAACTGCTCCAGTAAGACATGTGGCCCATCCCATGAAGTGGCGGCGTGGCACTTTGGTGCTGCTGATTGGGATGCCCTCAAGCAATACTTCTGAGATTTTCCCTGGAATGATTATATATTGCTACTACCATGGCCCAGAGCCATCTGAGTGACTCGCATTATAAGGAGGTTATTCTCTCGGACATGAAAGCATACATTCCTTTCCCTTATCCTGTGATTAATGGAACAAAAAGAAAAAAAGGTTTAATCACGCTTGTTCCAATGCTGTCCTCAACAAGGAGAATGCCTACAGAAGGTACTGGAGCCAACCCACACTGAATCTCATCTCTCATGTGTTTCTGCCCAGAATCGTGCTGAGTCTGTTCTTTGCTCTGCTAAAAGCTTCTTCCATACATATAGGCTCTCCCCCGCCCTCCAAACCCTCCAGCAGAAGCCGGCAGGAAAAGTCAGAAAGAACACCAAGCAGTATAGAAAAACTGTCGTGGACATTTTACAGGAAAGTGTGAAAGGATAATAGAGACTATGGTAGTGTAACCTGAAAATGAAAAAGTATGAATTAGTATTAGTTATATTTTTTTTTTTCTATATCCACCCCTTATTTGTCATATGCTTATCTAGCCTATGCTTGAAACTCTCAATGGAAGAGGCAGCAACTACTTTACTAGGTAGCTTATTCCATTCGTCTACTACTCTATTACCAAACCAATTTCTACCTATTTCCTTATTTGGAGGTGGGCTGACACCCACTAAAAATAAAGGTGGATAATTTTATAAATTCGATGACATTATCAAGGAACCAGACAAGCTGACCTGAAAGTTTTGTTGAAATTCATGTGTTCACTGTCCCTTGTTTCTGATCATTTTTATTTTTATTATTATTATTTTTTTTTATGGGGGGTTGACCCCTCCAGAGTCACTGGTGGGTTACGCTTCCTCCAAAATTCCATTACGGATGAGAGTCCATTGTATAACTTGTACCAAGATATAAATGACATATATGCCCTCCTTTCACTGTTTTTGAGAATTCTTAATTTGGTGAGGGGGGGAGGCTCACCCACCCTAAAATTATAGATGAGAAATTCCATACAGTTCCAGAGTTGACCTGTTGCATAAATGAAGGACTGGGAGTAACGGTTAACTCTTGCATTAGAGAGTTGGACAGAAAAGGGGTGAGAGTTTGTTGCTAGATGGGTGTTACGCTCCCGTCGTAAAAGTGGAGGAATGCATGCAGACGGTTCAGAGGAACAGTGACCATTGAAGTAGCAATAGAAAAGAGATAAAGATGCAACACTGCGGCGAAGAGACAGAGGTTGAAGGGAGTTAGTAAGAGGGGGATAGTTAATGAGACGAAAAGCCTTTGACTCCACCCTATTAAGAATAGCTGTATGTGGAGAGCCTCCCCACACATGAGAGTTGTACTCCACACAGGGGCGGATAAAACCTCTGTATAGAGTCAACAATTGTGCAGGGACAAAGAAGGAACGGAGTCAGCTTAGCACACCCAATCGCTTGGAAACAGATTTTACAAGAGATGTAATATGATCTTTCCAAGACAAGTCCCGAGCAAATGAAACCCCAAGCATGTTCAAGGATGATGCAGGATTAAGTTGGGTATTATTAAACATAAGTGGGTATACCTGTGGAAGATTTTGTCGGGTTGATAGGTGCAAAAACTGAGTCTTTGATGATTTAAAAACAACAAGATTATTTTTACCCCAGTCAGAGATACGAGCGAAGTCAGACATTAGGTGTGCCATAGCCTCATCACTTGCCTGTTGAAGTAACTGCTGAGATGGACGTTGTGGGAATCGAATGGAAAGGTGAAGAGTGGAGTCATCAGTGTATGAGTGGATAGGGTTAGATGTACAGCTTAGAATGTCATTGATGAATAAAAGGAAGAGAGTTGGTGATAGGACAGAACCCTGAGGAACACCACTGTTAATAGATCTAGGAGAAGAACGATAGCCGTCTACACCAGCGGCTATAGAACGACCAGAAAGGAAGCTAGAGATGAAGGCACAGAAAGAAGGATAGAAACCGTAAGAGGGCAGTTTGGAAATTAAAGATTTATGCCAGACTCGATCGAAAGCCTTTGAGATGTCAAGTGCAATGGCAAAGCTTTCGCCAAAGTCCCGAAAGGAGGATGACCAGGAGTCTGAAAGGTAGGTGAGAAGGTCGCCTGTGGAGCGTCCCTGATGGAACCCATGCTGACGATCAGAAAGAAGGTTGTGATAGGAAAGATGCTTTAAAATTTTTCTATTAAGAATAGACTCAAAAACTTTTGAGATACAGGATGTTAAAGCAATTGGGCAATAGTTAGAAGGTTGGGAATGGTCACCCTTCTTTGGGACTGGCTGAATGAGAGCAAACTTCCAACAAGAAGGAAAGGTACAAGTTGACAGACAAAGGCAAAAGAGTTTGCCTAGGCAGGATGTAAGCATAGAAGCACATTTCTTGAGGACAACAGGAGGAACTCTATCAGGCCCGTATGCCTTATTAGTACTTGAGGCCAGCAATGGCAGAAAATACATCAGCTGAAGACATTTTAATGTTAGCCATGAGGAAGTCTGAGGGGGGAAGTGATGGAGGAACAGCACCGGAATCGTTTAAGGTGGAATTGGAGGAGAAAGTCTGAGCAAAGAGATTTGCTTTATCAGTAGAAGAAATAGCTACAGAGCCATCAGTGTAGAAAAGAGGAGGGATGGATGATGAGGTAAAGTTGTTAGAAAGGTTTTTGGCAAGGTGCCAGAAGGAGCGGGAAGAGTTCGAGTTGGAGAGTTGAGAGCATTTTGTACGGATGAAATTATTTTTAGCAGAGCGAAGAACAGACTTAGCACGATTCCGGACAGAAATGTATAAAAGATGTGATTCAGGGGTGGGTTGGCTCCGGTACCTTTTGTAGGCCCTCTCCTTGTTGCGGACAGCATTAGAACAAGCATGATTAAACCAAGGCTTTCTTGCGTTAGTCAGAGGATATGAGAAAGGAATGTATGCTTCCATGCCCGAGAGAATAACCTCCGTAATGCGCAAGGCACACTCAGAATGCTCCCGGCCATGGAAGCAATAATCATTCCAGGGAAAATCAAAGAAGTACTGCCTGAGGGCCTCCCAATCCGCAGCTCCAAAGTGCCAGAGACGACGTGTTTTTGGAGGGTCCGCAGGCCGTACCAGAGCAATAGGACAGGTTAAGATGATAAGGTATTATCGGAGGAGCCCAACGGAGAGAAAAGATTAACAGTGTAAGCAGAAGGATTAGTTGTAAGGACGAGATCAAGTATGTTGGAGCTCTCTCCAAAGCGGTCAGGGATACGGGTAGGGTGCTGTACAAGCTGCTCTAGGTCATTAAGGATAGAAAAGATGTAGGCTTGTTCACCAGGTGGATCAGTGAAAGGAGAGGAGAGCCAAAGGTGGTGGTGAACATTGAAATCTCCAAGAATGGAGATTTCAGAGAAAGGAGAGATGGATAGAATGTGTTCCATCGTAGAAGTAAGATAGTCAAAGAATTTTTGATAGTTAGTAGAATTAGGAGATAAGTAAACAGCACAGATATATTTAGTCAGAGAATGACAGGAAAGCCAAAGCCAGATTGTAGATAATTCAGAAGAATCGAGTTCAGGAACATGAGAGCAAGATAAGTTGTTGCGTATATATACACAACAGCCACCTTTGGCTTTGAAATAAGTATCTACGTTACTACACCTTTTCTTTCTCTTCTCGCTTTCTTTCTAGATGTTTTTCTTTCTTTTTTCCATTAGTTATTTTCTTTCCTTCAGAGGGTCATCTTTCCGTTTTTTTTCCCTTTGTCCCTTCTCCACCATATTACAGTATCACAGTCTATAAGAGAGCCAGGAAGGTATTTGAGATGGAACGGACGGGGACTGTACTACAGGTGCATCGAGTTCAATCCTTCGCCCCTTCCGCCTGCTGCCTTCTTTTTATTGCTTTTTTTTTTTTTTCCCATGGCCTCTTTCCGTTTCCACCCTTTCTCTTTCATTTTTCTTTCCTGTTGGTTTTCTATCGTTTTTTTTCTCTTTTTATGTTTTTACTTCCTTTCTCTCACCTTTCCTTCCCCGTCTACCCTCATCACTTTCTATTCTTGTTCCTCATCTTATTCTTTCTTTCCCTTATTTATTTGTTTCTCTCCACTCAAGTTCTATTCTTTCTTTATTTTTTCTGTCTTTCTCCACTACAGCACAACATCGTCAGGTACAAGAGAGGTAGGATGTGAGATGTAGTATGTAACGATGCCTGGCACAGGTGAACCCAGGTAACACATATACCTTTTATAATTCAGTTGTCTTTTCTCACTTTTGTTTCTTAATCCTTTATGTTTCGGTTTCTTTCATTTTTGTCCCCCACTTTTTGTCCTTATAATTTCATTCCTTTTCTTCTTTCTTTTCTCCTTTTACTTATTTTTCCCCTTCTTTTACCTTATTGCTTCTGCTTTTTTATTCCTCTTTTCTCTCTCTCTCTCTCTCTCTCTCTCTCTCTCTCTCTCTCTCTCTCTCTCTCTCTCTCTGTGCAGTATATTACAGCAACACAACCACAAGCTCAGCAGCAGCCAGGAGTGAAGTAAGGTGCAGCGGCCTGGGATTCTAACAAAGGTGTCTCGCGTTCCACTCTCTTGCCGATCTGCCTTTTTTTTTTTTTTCTTTTCTTGTCTTCATTTTTTTTCTTCCTTTGTCATCTTTTCTTGTACTGTTTTCCTTTGTTTTTTGTCCTTTCTTACTTTCTCATTACCTCCGCAACGCAGTTGGGGGACGTTGTGTATCTGACCACGTATGTTTGCTTGTATGTCTGAGCACAAAACATTTTTTTTTATATAATTGTTAGTGGATTTCACTGAAGTACTGCATGGTAACAGTGTGCAGTGGGTAGAGGAAGCGTTGAATAGATATTGAGGTGGATCCGAATCCCGCTGCAGGAAATTATAAATGTTATTGGCACCCGCTGAGGTAGGCGCTGATTTAAATCGTTAAACATGGCAGACTAAGACCGTAGAATTAAGTGACTGTGAGACAGGCTGGTGGGAAAGAGGAACTGCAGCAGTAAACCATACATTTTATTGGCACTGGCGTGTTTGCTTCAGTAATATTGCCTTTCCTTCTTTCGTACTAATTTCCCTATTTTTTATATTTCTTCTTATTATCCCGACGCATCCATTTCTTTACTTCCTCCTTTTTGTCGCCCCTTTTTAATGTTCCTTCTTATTATTATATTTTTCCTTTACTACTATTTCTTTCTCATTATCTTTCTTTTCGCCCAATTAATCTTTCTCTTTCTTGCTTCTGCCTTTGTACGTTACATAACGGCATCATCAGGTACAAGAGAGGCATTAGGGTAGTTGAAGGGATGTATTTACCATCACTACTAACCTACTGTACACTGGATCAACAAAGTATCGGTGCACACTTGCCGCCAAACAGTTGCACACCACGCACGTTGCCTGTTGGAAAAGGCTTCAGGATTTTTGCCCACCTTGGTAAACCTGCTGACATAGGGATGCCATATATCGCTGGCTTGTGGCGTTTTATAGTCGCTAGTGTTATTGTTTGTATATTTATACCATAACACATCAGTGTTCTGCCAACTTCACAAGTTATGATGATCAGTTCCCATATCATCGTACTCATCATCCGCCATACTTTTTGCATCCCCTGTACATCACCATCACCACCACTAACAACAAAACTCTCACCACCGTCCTCGTCATCGTCGACGTCGTCTTCCTCCTCCACCTTACCATCATCAGCATTATCATTATCATGTTTCATTATCCCTCATTCACAATGTTTCGTTAATCATCGCCATCATCATCATCATCATCATCATCATCATCATCATAATTATCATTAAAGAGAGAAAGACTGGACACAACCTGACCCCTTGTCCTCGCCTCTCAGGACAAGCAGGGCTACTGGGAGAGTGTTCTTGCCCTCTTTCTCCAGGGAGTGTTCACGTGTCAGATGAACCTGGGTCCACACCAACAACACCAACAAGTAGGATGATGGCTGCTTGGAGTGTATTCTTGGTAGGTGCAGATGATTTTGTTGGAGTTGTGAGGCAGGTGTTGTACTGAAGGGGTTAATGAAGGCTGTATTTAACGCCTTCACTTGCAAGAGTCTCTCCTAAGCTGGTGAGATCGTCTGGAGATAGCAATAACAAAATACAAAATACATCCTCCGGCTGAAGGGGTTACAATGGCATTATTACCTACGACAAGGAGGTTATGTTATTGGCTGGCTTGGTTTGTCTGTCACACTCTTGCCAACATTGTGCCAAAACTATTGCAGGCAATGACATCTAATTTTTAGTACTAAATTAGCACCATCAGAGAAACAAGTCATTAAATTATGGCGATAAAAGCTTAGAGGTCAAGGTGGGTGTAAATAAAATCAATAAAGCTGGGATGGTGGTGGGTAGGGCTGGGCGGAGAACATAAATGGTGATGGTGGTAGTGATGATGACAGTGCTCCTGATGACGGTGGTAATGATGATGTTGATGGTGACACCAGTGTAGGTTATTAATGACACTAATTATGACTGTATGGATAATGATGGTGCCGTTGGTGGTGGTGGTGATGCAGGTTAGTAATGATCAGGATAACGCTACGTTTTTTTTTTGCAGGCTGTGAAATAATATAATGGAAAAAGCAAAGGAGAAGCGACGAGGAAAAAGATATGGGTTAAATGAAAATGATAAGCATAAAAATTAAAACAAAAATTACAGGGAGAAAAACGGAGGACAGAGAAACGGCATAGAATGGGATAAATAAAATGAATGGGATGAAAAAGAAAAGAGAAAGAAATATAAAAGAGAAAGTGGAGAAAACAGAGAAAGACAAATAGACGAACGACAAAACAGAAAAAGGACCACAAGAGTAATTAGGATAAAACAAAGTAGATGAAATATTTATAAAATGAGAAGGAGTCTGGGAAGCAAGAGTTGAACTCCTGATACCTTTGATAGATTCTGAGGTCCATCCACCTTGGCTCCTACCACTCTTGTATTTTTTTATCGTAATATAGCGAAGAAAAAACCGAGAAGGAGAAGGAAGGAAAGAAATAGGTGGAGAAGAAAGAAAGAAAAATGAATGAATACAGAGAGACAAAAAGAAAAAAATGAAACAACAAATAATAAAGGAGGAAGCGAAAAAAAAATGATGGAAAAAAAGCGAAACAACAGCAGGAGAGGCATAAGGTGAGGAAAATGGAGAACGAAAAGAAGCGAATGGATATACTGAAGTGAATTAACTCAGCACACCTGTAGTAGAGTCCTAGACAGGTCCACCTGCAATACATGTGTGATTTTGATTAATGAAGGTAATTGTGGTGGTGGTGGTGGTGGTGATGATGATGATAATGATGATACTGGTGTGGATAATGATGGCGATGATGTTGGTAGTGATGGTGCCGGCGGATTAAGTTTAGATTTATAGATGATAATGATAAATGTGTATAATGATGATGGTGGCGGTGGTGATGGTGGTGGTGGTTGACTGATTGACGATTAAAATATATCCTGGCTGCACAACAGAGGTCATCTTCTCCATACAACAGGAGGTCAAGCAGAACATGGATAAAACATACACCTATTAATGGAATTCACATATTACAGTAGTCATATAAGAAAGAAGAAAGAAAAGTGAATTAGAAGAAAATCAAGAAAATAAAAAGATACATTGATAAGGGATGATTGCTGAGACAATGAGAAGAAGGGAAGAAAGAAAACGTGAAGGAGAAATGCGTCAAGAAAAACAACAGTGAATAGATGTTCAAAGGAAAGAAGCAAGAAAATAACTGGAGGTGGAAATGGCTAGAAAAGGAGAGTAGCGCCGATGAAGTGAAGATTTGAACTGGGTACAGGTGCAGTGGAGTGCCACTCCACCTTACTTCATCTTGAGTTCTACCTCTATTATGGCTTGTAATGATGTAATTTAGTACACTGAACTATGCAGATGCTGCTGGTGGTGGTGATGACGATTTTGATTTTAGTGCTGGTGTTGGTGTTGACGACGACGACGATGGTGATGATGATGGTGGTGTAAAAGTGGATTAATACTGACGTTAATAAATTTACTTAATCTCGCCCCTACCCTCCTTGTTGCTTGTCACGTTATAAAGTAAGGCAGAAATAAAAAAAAACAATTACAATGAAGCGAAAAATGTGAAAAAAATAATAGGGTCAACTTACAATGGGAAATAAAACCGAGAGCACAGATGTTGTCAAAACATAGGAGACAGGAAGCAGAACGTAAAAATGAATAGGGAATGTAATGAACGTATAAAACGAGAAAAAGTTTAAAGTAAGTACTGTACAATGGAGGTGGAAAGAACAAGAGAACCAACAAAAAAGTGAACGAGAAACAAGGAAGAAAAAAGAGAAGAAAGTAAGGGGAGGGGATTAGTAGGCTACACAGTAATAAAAATGATGCAGCAGGTCGGACATGGTAAAAGTGGAAACACTTTTGTTAGAATCTCAGGTCGCTCCATCTGGCTTCACATTGGCTCATACTTCTCTTGTAAGTTGTTTTATGTAATACATTGAAGGCACGAGAGAAAAGGAAAATGATGAAAAAGAAGGAAGAGCAAAGGAAAATAGCTAGGGAAAGAATGAAAGCGAGAAAAAAAAGGCGTAAAATAAATTATTTGAGAAAAAAATGAAAACTAAAATACAAATAAGCAAGAAGAAGGAAATGATGGGGAAATAAACAGGGATATTTAGAAGAAAATGAACAGGAGTAGTTCAGGAATGAAACAAAACGTGCAATAAAAGAGAAAATGGAGAAGGACTGAAGCTAAGGTATAAATGGTAATAGTGTTAAGTGGATAGCTTTATCAGAGTGCCAGGCCGCTGACCTTACTTCATCTCGCCTCCAACCTCTACTGTAGTTTGTGATGCTGTAATATAGTTGTGACTTTGATCTAATGTAACTAATGGTGGTAGTGGATGTGATTATGATGATGTCTGTGGTGGTGGTGGTGATGATTTTGGTGATGGTCATGGTGATGTAAGATAGTTTTGATAAGTATAAGGATAACTGTATGAATAATGATGGTGGTGGTGTTGCTGGTGGTGGTTTGGAGGATGTTGGTAGTGGCAGCGATGGTGGTGGTGATGGTGGTGGTGGTCTGATGATAGTGATGTCCAGTGGGTTAACACTGAGAATAAAATCTTCCTCAATCTCGCCTGGTACCTCTCGTGTACATGTGTGATGCTGTAATTTAGTGGAGGAATAGGATGAAGAGAGAGAACTAAGTACTAATTGGATAAAAAAAAATTAATGATGGACTAAACGAAAAAGAACGAGAAATAAAAAATGGTATAAAAAGAATGAAAGGAAACGACTAGAAGAGAAATGATAAAGAAGTACTAAATATGGATAAAGAATGAAAGGCAAGAAAAAACAGCGAGAATAGAAGAGAAACAAAAAAGAAAAAAAATGAAGAAAAAGGACTTTTTAAAAAATCGGCTTCAATAGTAGAATAAAATCCAGGTTACTTTTGTTAGAATCTAATGTCGCTCAACCTTCCAGCTTTTTAAAATATCTTGTTCTAAAACAGCCAGAAAAATAAGACGGTCAGACAGACAGACAGACACGGGTGAATACATAACATCCTTCAACATCGCTGGCGGAGGTAATGAGATATAAATGACACAGGTGTTAACTCAGTACACCTGCAGTAAAGTCCCAGGCCGCTCCACCTTACTTCATCTCACCTCCTACCTCTCTTGTAGCTTGTGCTGCTGTAATATAGTGCAGAAAGAAAGGAGTAAAGGAAGGACGTAATAGAAGAAATATTAGGAAAAACAACAGAATAAACGAAATGCGAAGAGAAAGAAAATTAGACAAACCGACAAATAATGAGACAGGTAAGATAAACTGAAGATGTTATAAGAAGATAGAAAAGTGAAAGGAATAAAAACTGAAGAAAGGAGGGGAGAGAAGGGGAAACAACGAGAGGAAAAGAAAAAAACAAAAAGAATTACACGGAAAAAAGTAAACGAAAGAAATGTAGAATTACAAAAAAAAAAAAAAAAAAAAAAAGGAGTAAATACCTGGAGACACCTTTGTTAGAATGTCAGGCCGCTGCACCTTACTGCACCTTGGCTCCTACTTCCCTTGTTGTTTGATTGCCGTAATATGATTAAGGAAGGTAGGAGAGAGAGAGAGAGAGAGAGTAGAAAAGAGACCGTAAGAGGAGATGAGTGAGAAGAGGAAGCTGTATGAAAATGAGAACAGAAATTATAAGAAATGAGAAAAGTGAAAAATGGAATCAAAAAGAGAAAGTAAGGACAAAAAAGAAAGCACAAAAGAAAAGAAAACGGAAGAAAAGATGGAAATTTAGAAGCAAAGAAGATAAGGAAGACAAGAATGACACAAAGAATGAATTAAAGGGAGGAGAAATGAAATAAAGAAAGAGAGGGTAAAAGAAAGGCAGTGAATTATGGATGGTAAAAATAATAACTGGGAACACCCGCAGTAGAGTCCCAGGCCGCTCCACCTTACTTCATCTCCCCACCTACCTTTACAACCTTGTGATGTGCTAATATAGTGGACAGAGAAAGACAGAAACAAAGAAAGAAAGATAAATGAGCGAGAAGAAAAAAACGGCTGAACAATGTAAAGCAGAGACATATATACACAATGAAACAAAAAGAAAGAAAACACGAGAAACAAGAGAAATGCAGGAAGGGTACAAAACACAAGAATTTAAGAAGGGAAAGAACACGAGAAAGAAGGAAATAAACAAAAACAAAATAAAAAGACATGAAAAGGAAGGCCTCGCAAGTGGGTGCAGGTTTGAACTGGGCATAGCAGTACTGGAGTGCCAGGCCGGTGCACCTTACTTCATCTACCCTCTTACCTCTCCTGTAGCTTGTGATGCTGTAATATACCTACCTATCTTGGTGTTTATGACTTAATACTCTGCACACTTTAACTTGGCCTATAATTGCCATCTATCCATCTTGAATGCTGAGCCGTAACAGGATATTAACACTAGGATATGCCGCTATACTCTGCCTACTTCAGCTTGACTTAAAATTGACATCTTTACATTAATACTAGACTATGGTATTAATTATGCAAGTGTTATGGAAATTATGTAGAGCGGTAATATTGTCTTAACTAAATCTTCCATCAAGCTACGGGAAATGAACAGCAAAATGAAGAAAATCTGCGCCAAGTTAAGGTGGACCAACTAGAGTGGTGGCCTAGACCTGATGTAGCTAATGGTGAGGGTGGTGGTGGTGGTGGTGATGTTGATGATGAAGTAGCAACAACAACAACAATAATAATAATAATAATAATAATAATAATAATAATAATAATAATTTAAGATGTATAGATTATGACAATAACAGAGACTGGGTCAATAACGCTGATGTCGTTGTTAAAGGTGAGCGATGTTGACTGAGGTTACATTTGATGGTGATAATAATTGTATAATGATAATGATGATGATGATGAGCGAAAGTAAACTGATGATGATAGTGAAGACTGAAAGGATAACAATCTTGATGATGGTGGTGGTAGTGGGAGTGGTGGTAGTTTTAATGGTGATGTAGGTTATTAATAATGATGATGAAGACTGAACTGTACATCCTTAATAACGCTAAATATTGTAAGTAAAAAATATATCGTTATTTACGACATTAAGCCACACCCACCATAAGCTGGGCCCTATTTGTTTATATTGTGTGTTGGTTCGCTGGAGATAAACAGAAAAAGAAAACTATGGACCAGTACGGGGTAAAATCTTCAGCAATGATTTTCTCGAGAAATTTTCCTGCCAGCCGTGCTCGCTGAAGGATAAATGAGAGAGCGAGAGAGAGAGAGAGAGAGAGAGAGAGAGAGAGGTAAAGTCGGGGCTGTGACAGTGATGAAAGGGGCACACAACAAATGTGATTACAGAGCAGGGTTGTTTACTGTTTACATATCGGCTGGGACTACAAAGGCGATGCTCTCTTAATATACACTCGCTATTTTTTCCTCTGGCTCGGATTTCTGGATGAAAGGGAAGGATGGGTTTGGGGTGGGTAGGGGAACGAGAAAGGTGAAGAATAAGAACATAGGAAGAAGAGGGAGTGATAAAATGTAGAATGAGGAGCGGAGAGGAGGGTGAGTTTAATGTATGAAAAAAGAGAGGATGAAAGAGACAAGGATTTATTGCAGGAAAAAGGGAGGGAGAGAAGGGAGGAAAAGGGACAGACTAAGGGGAAGGAGGAACTGAGACAAGAGGGGAGTGGTGTGGAGGGGGAGAAGGAATCGGGAAGAGGAGGAGAGGGGAGATAGGCAAGGACACCGGAGGAAGGAAAACGTCAGTGGAGTTGGTGAGTATATTATTAGAGGAGAGGAATGTAGGGGAGGAAGGAAAATAGTTACTGGAGTATGTGATTGGGAGGACGAGAAAAGAAGGTGTGACGCGAAGGATGGAAATGAGAAAAGCAGTAAAGGATGGAAAGGTAAAGTTTAATGGGATAATGAAGCAGGATATGAGAGAATGGGAATGGAAGTATAAGAAATTAGGAGACAAGAAGAGCTGAGGACAAGGCAAGGGTTATTGAAATATCGTACAGAAGGTTACATTTTCAAAAGTCAAATCCATTTGCCAATTGTAGGCCAAGATAAACAGTTTTTACATATAACTCTCGACTGACTGACTGCAAAAATTTACCGGTTGTTATAATTTTCTTTGAGTTTTTAAACCTTGGTTAATATACACCATAAACCTTCATAGACGCAATTCATATTATATAAAGTTAAATATGACCCTAGAATTTTTAACACCTATCAAGTCTAATTCTTTTTCAGTCTCAAGTTCTTGTTAGTCCAGCTCTGGGCACAGGCTGAACAGTTGGTACCGTGAGGCCAGGCAGTCCTCTTAGTGCCACACACCATACAACACCAGTTCTACGCTAACACCCACCGTCCCCGTTGAATACATGATAGGGCTGTCTTATACAGGACTAGTGTATTGGTATTAGCCGCTGTGTTTTACGACATATCGCTGAGTCATACGGTAAATCAGTGAAGTCTGTATTTAGGAAACCCAAAGCCTTAAACTGCTCACTGCCCCCGCCGGGATCAGATCTCCCTTCCATTAGGACAGCAGACTTCCTCTCCCCCCGACTCGAGCACATCCTGTCTCACTGTTTTTCTGTACGCCATTTATCGATGGACCTGAGACCCTGCCACCGAAAGTGTTATTTAAAGACACCTTTGTGAGGAACGTTTTTGAAGGTCTTCGGAAAATCAAGATACCATTGAGAGGGAAAGGGGGACTGAGGGAAAGGAGAGGAATGGAGAGAGTGGAGGGGGGGGGTGTATTCTACGGGAGGTTTAGTGGAAATGGATAGCAAAGAACATAAGGGAAGGGAGACAGTCTGTGTAGGGGGATGGAAAGGAAAGTGGTATCGGGAAAATATAGTATAGGGGAGGGGATAGATCTGGAAGAGGACGTAAAGTAAGTCATTATAATGGGGATCGGTAGGAGGGGAAAGAAGTGTAGAGGGGTATAATGGAGGGAAAGTAAGGAAGGAATGGGACTTAGGGGAAGGGAAGGGATGGGAGAAAGAGTACAGCAGGAAGGGAGGGAAGAGAAGGGAGAGAAAAAGAGAAAGAGTACAGCAGGAAGGGAAGGGAGGGAAGGGAAGGGAAGGAAAGGGAGAAAAGAGCTCAGCAAGAAGGGAAGGGAGGGAAGGGAAGGGAAAGAAAGGGAGAAAAGAGCTCAGCAGGAAGGAAAGGAAGGGTGGTATAAGGAAGCTGATGCCAAGGGCCAGTGTATTGAAGGATGAAAGGGCAAAGACAGGTGAATTAGGGGTAAAGAGGAAGTGAAGGATACGAGGAGGGCAGGGAGGAGGTTATAAGCTATAGGGAGGCCAGAATGGAAAAGTATGAAATAAGGAAGTAGAAGGGCAAGAGAAATGTTAGAGAGAGAGAGAGAGAGAGAGAGAGTAAAGGCTGGAAAACAACACATAAGAGAAGACAAATATGAAGAGTAATCGAGAAGAGAGGAAGGTTGGATATGAAAAGAGGCAGGACAAGACGAAATGGGGAAGGAAATAGAAGATTGAACAAGCAATGGGTAAAAAAGCGGAACAAACACAAAAAAGAAAAGAAGTTGCGAGTATTGGAAGGTCATATAAGAGCACGGAAAGGTACGTACAGTGATGAAACAAATATAACGGACCTAGGAGAAAGAAAGGAATATATATATATATATATAGACAGGAGGACAAAAAAAAAAAAGATCATAAGAAAATCGGGAGAAGTAAAAAGGAAGGAGAAAGAAATACGAACATTAAAAAGGAAGAAAAACAAGAACAAAAGCAGACGAAGGAGGGGGAGAGAAAACGAGAACGCAGGAGAGTACAAAATATTAAAGGATGGGAAAGGAAGGGGTAGCAAGAAACAATAACCCAGGGAAAGAATATATACAAAGAGGAGATGAATGAGATGGGCAAGAGTGTACATTAACATAAGGCAAGGTTAGAAAACATGTAACATAAAAAAGAGGATGACAGTGAGCAAAGGGATTGGATATAAGTCAACGGGAACAAATAGGATGGGATAATTATAACAATACAGCATATAAGAGTAGGAAATGGTAAATAAGAATGAGCAGAGTTGACAAGAAAGGAACCAAATTGTGATGGTAAGAGAATGAAAAATATTAAGGATGAAAAGCATGGAAGAAGACGGGATGGAAAAAGTGCAGAGAAAAGCATTGCTCGTATAGAAAAAAAAAAAATTCACCGAGAAAGGAAAAGGAAAGAAAGGTGATGGGGGGCAAAAGGAAAGCCAAAGAGACTATACAAAGTGGGAAAATAAAAGGAAAGCCGGTGAAAGGAATGGAAGGAGACGTAAAACATGTCGTTGCAGAAGGAAAGGTTAAATGAAAGAGCAATAAAAACTGCAAGAGAAAGAGAAGAGAAAAACTGAGTAGAAAGGAGGGAAAAGTAGGAAGAAATTGTGAAACTAAAATCAACAGAAAAGACAGGGGCATAAAGGGTGAAGTACAAAGACAATAACGGACAAAAAATAACTGATATTTAAGGTATTAAAAAAGTAAATTATTAAAAAAAGAGAAAAACAGAAGAGAATGAAAAGGATAATCAAAACAATCGGGAAGAAACAGAAGGTATCAGACATGACGCAAAAGTTACTAGGAAAGACGGGAAGAAAATGAAAATGAAATGGAAAAATCGTTCAGATAAAAATAAACGAGAAACCTAGAGCAACGAGAGGGAAGAAAGAAGATGGAAAGATAAGGTTATAGAAAACAAGACAAAGTATAGAAGAAGTACGAATAATAATGAACAAAAAGAAGTATTTCCAAAAAAACTTAATAGAGACGGATAATGCAAGCAAAGGATGGAAAGAAAGAAAAGGATAAATATAAGTGAACGAAAAGCAAAGGAATGAGAAACATAAGAATAAAATGAGTAAAGTAACAAAGGAATTAAGATACAAAGAAGGCAAATTAATAGCTTATGGAGGAAGAAAAATATAGCAGACTAGAGGCCCCCCCCCCCGCCCCAAAACAAAAGAAGTGGAGGAGAGCAAAAGGGGAAGACAGGCAAAGAGGGACAGAAAAGAAGGCTATAAGAGACACCAGTGAGGCGAAAAGAGGAAAGATAAAAGAGAAATGGGCAGTTGAGTAATAAGATGATAGGATTAACAGCCGAGAAGTATATGGCAATGAAGGAGGAAAAAAGGAGGAAGAAAAGAATAAAGGATAGGGCGGGTAAAATAAGGAAAGGACACAGAAGAGGGGCAGTGAGATAGGAAGAGGAAGAAAATATTAAGAAAGGAGCAGAAGGAAAAAAAGGAAAAGGCATAGGAGAGACGAAGAGTAGTAATGCCGTGCTGATAACTGGAAGCAGATAATATGGGAGATGGGATAGGCGTGGCAGAGGCCGTACGAAGGAGAGTATAAGGAATCAGTGAGAGAGAGAGAGAGAGAGAGAGAGAGAGAGAGAGAAACAGAGAGAGAGCCATATTTGCGTGCCTTTGTTTGCTTGACAGAGGTTTATTCCTTGCCTGACCTTCAACCCTTCAACTTAGTTTCTTAAAATCGGATGAAAACTGAGTTATTTTGTTAGGTAGCACATATTGAAGTTAAACTTTGACCTTGCCTTGTGACCTTGACCTTTGACTCATTGTTCTCAAAATCAAATGGCTTCATTCTTGCCTTACCCTCAACCGTTCCCCAGAGATTGGTATAATTTAAATGAAAACTCAAAGTTGATTCTGCCAGGTCAACGTTTGGCCTAGCCAGGCGACCTTGGCATTTGACACATTGCTCTCAGAAACAATTGATTTCCTCCTTGGTTGACCGTCAAGCCTTCCACCAAGTTTCGTGCATTGACACACACACACACACACACACACACACACACACACACACACACACACACACACATTAAAACATTATATCCACTCTCGCTCCGTGACCACAGGTGGAAAGAAGAGGAAAGTGAAAGAAAGGTTATAAAAAGGAGGCTGCTGTGGGGCTGGGTCGAATGTTTGACAACACTGACAGATTCTCAGGCCGCTCCACCTTACACCATCTTGGCTCCTCCTTCCCTCTTGCTTTATTATTGTAGAATAGTGAAGAAAGGTGAAAGAAATAAAGGATTGGAAAAGATGAAATTAAAGGAGAAAGAAAAAACGGAAGGACAAAAAAGAGAGAAAGACATAGGCCAAAGAATGAAAATGAGAAGAAAAATGTAATGGGAATAAAGAATTTCATTACACAACAATAGGTGCAAATAATATAGCGAGTGGGAGACAGCAAGGACAAAATTAATAATACAGAAGGAATATTAAATATATAATATGGATAAAGAAGTCAGAAAGAAAGGAGAAAGGACAAACAGAAAGTAATAAACAAAAATAGAATATCAGAGAAAGAAGTAAATAGAAAGATAAAATGAAAATGAGGAAGAATAAAAATGAACCAAGGAATTCATCGGGTATAACTGCAGACAGGTTTGTTAGACTGTCAGGCGGGTCCACCTTACTTACTTTGGCTGCTGCTTGTCTTGTAGTGCCATTCCTGTATTAGAACACGGCAGACAGTACCAATAGAAGCAGAAAGAACATGGTAAATGAGAAAGAGAAGGAAAAAATATGTGACTAGAGGAATGAAAAGAAAAATATGTGAAAAAACAAAATTAAAGAGAGGAGAAAGAAGAAATGACGAAAGTAGGAGGAAAAAATGAATGAGGTAGGAATGAAGGAATAAAAAGATTGAATCATAGATAAAATGTGGTAAATATATGAAGGAAAATAAGGGATAAAAAGGAGGGATTAAGGATGCAATGTTTGAACTTAGCACACCTGTGGTAGAGTCCCAGACCACTCCACCTTACTTCATCTACCCTCCTACCTGTTTTGTAGCTTGTGATGGTGTACTATGGTGGAAATAGAACGAAATCGAAATTGATGTAAACAAGTAAGACAGGAGGAGGAAGGAAGCATTACTGTAAAAAACACAGACTAAGAGTGAAAGAAAATGAAATGGCAGAAAGGAGAAATAATAATAGGAGAAAAACAAAAAGAAGGAATGATTAAAGGAGATTGGCGTAAAGAAAAATATGGAAATAGATACAGAAAGAAGTGGAAAAGATGAGAAACAGAAAGAAAAGGAGAGGAGAGGGAACCAGAATAAGGTAGAGACGGAAAAGTTATACAGTAAGTCAGTAGCCTGGCAGTGAAGTCAAAGGCCGCTTCACCTTACTTCATCACTCTTTGTACCTCTCTTGTAGCTGATGGTGATGTAATGTTGTAGAGAAAGAAGGGAGGAAAGAAATGGAATGAGAAAGAAACGGGTTAAGTAAAGGATAAGTGTAAGGACAAAGAAACGTTGAAAGAAGATCAAGAAAAGAGAGGAGAAAAAAAGAAAGGGAGACGTAATGGTGATCAGGTGAAGGTTTGAACTTGGAACACCTATAGTAGAGTCCCAGGCCGCCCCACCTTACATCATCTGGCCTACCTCTGTTGTAGCTGGTGATGCTGTAATGAAGTGCATGAGGAAAGAAAAGGGGCAAGAAAGAAAGTAAAGATGGAAAGAATGAAAAAAAAAAGTTACGAAATTGTAGACATAAACAAAGGAAGGAAACGTAAGGGGTTGAGGAAAGCAAATATGGGTGGGCAGAAAGGAAAAAAAAGGGAAGAAAAAATGGGGAGAACAAAAAAAGAAATCGAGGTCATTCGGAAATAAGGGAAAAGTGAGAACAGCAAAAACAGAAAGGAGGTCAAAGAACCAAAGATCAAACTCCAGACACATAAACTAGTGACAGACCGCTTGATCTGTCTTTATATCGCCTCCTGCCTGTCTTGGTGTTTATGATGCTAGGTTTTAATTCTCTGTCCAGTTTATCTTGGCCTAAAAATGCCGTAATAAGAGCCCCAACGTGCTTGCATGCAGCCTCCTTGGTCACTGAATGGCGGCTGTCCGCGCTGCTTGAACTCTAGCATTTTCTCTATTCAGTCCCTTAACTCTGAGGTCACACTATAATCTCGTCTAAAGTATTTTCCGGCCTACTTCTCGGAACTCTACCCTCAAAGGCCAAACTTCACGCTCTGCACTCAGTTATCATAAGGTATGATAATGAAGGTATACGAGAGTATGATAAAGAATGTAATATACCGTGCAATATGAAGGAATAATCTGAGACAGGCTATAATATATAAATAAAGAGTATGATATTAGAAGGTATAATAAGACACAGGATGGTAGTGGTAATCATGTAGTGCCACACATTTGATATTCATGTATGTATTTAGTAGTACTGTAATTTTAAGTTAGGGTGTAACCTGAATATTAGTTCATAAGTTCCTACCCTAAGTAGTAATTCATATATTAATAATTACTGTAGGGTTAACTATTTTTACATGTATGTATCTCTGTATCTATGCAGTGGGTGATGTAATTGTAGATGTTGAGCTATGGGAATTCCCCGTCTCGTAGAGTAACGAATAACAGACAGATGCGCCAACTTTTCTTGTCGTTGTTGGGCGCCGAGTTTAAACGTTAAACAGAGTAATGATGAATATACAATTCTTTCCGTAACCTAGTTGTGAAATGCTTGCTAATGAAGCTGCTAGAACACAAGTATGTAAGATTAGCAGTCCAAAAGGGCCTAAATAATGTCATTTGTGAGGATTTAAAGTCCCGTTTATCTTGGCCGTCACTAGATGGCATGAGCTGCTCTCAGATTCAAATTGAAATAGTGATAGAATCAGTATCTAATTCAAGTAAGGATAAATCCCAAATTTTCCCCAATTCAATCAAAAGTCTTGTCGTCATGGGTACACTGCTAAATAAATTGTAAAGAGAATTGAAACCCCCCATATTTCAAAAACACCACCTCATTTGACTTGAGCAGTGGCGTCCTTAGTGCCCGACATACCCCACTTGCTGCCCAGACATCGTGTGTAACAGACGTTCGTTTAGGTGAGTCGTCCACATTTCTTCTTCCTCCCCCTCTTTTTCTTTGTTTAATCCTTACTTATTATGAACTATGAGAAGTAATATTGTTGAGAGTTTAACGTAGTGACTTGCTGCCCAGACATCGTGTGTAACAGACGTTCGTTTAGTCCCCAGACACCGGCGGCGACGTCCGTGGGAGCACGCCATTATTCCCAAGTATTGCCCATAGACTTTTACACTTACACTTACAGCACTCACGAGTTATTATTACAAACCGAAGGTATTTGTTGTGTTATTAATGATTCTATCAAGGGAATTCTTTTTTTTGTAGATAAGGAATAGAAGTATAGAAGTGATATGTTCTGTAACGGAAAGGAAAATTCAAATTCATCAACTGTTCTCTTTCTTTAAAATCAGTTTATTAGAAAAAAAAATTATAATCAGGAGCGTGGAAGGGAACTTACTGATTGTGAACAATAATGTGATATTTAAGTTGTACCTCGAGGCTAAATAAGCCCGAGTGATTGAGGTGTTCCTAGTGATTGTATTTCTTTTTTTTTAATTATTCCTCGAGGCTAGACAGGCCCGAGAGATTATGTATTTCTAGTGATTATATAACATTGTCGATGGTGAAACGTGAAAAACAATACTGATTTGATGTGAGAACCGAGAAAATTATATGAGGAGAATACCTTATATGGGTGAAAGATGAATACAAATAATCATTCTTATTGATACGAGGCTATGCCCGCCCGAACAGACAAATCATATCCGTAAAAGTGTCCCTGTCTTGAGGCCAATGTTGAGCCCAAGAGTAACGGCCAAAAAAAGAAAGTAAAGTACAACGACTCCATATCTCGAGTGTATCAAATTGTTTCGTCTGGTAATAATGTTAGAGGAATGATCACCCAAAAGCCTTAGTAACATTTACAATCTTCTCCCATACTAAAAAGGGTCATGTAATAAAGAAATGATAGTTTTGTGGAAATTAACAGAATTATTAAAGTAGAGTAAAGTATATAGCATTTTCTTTTCTTTATTAATATACCTAATCAAGGAAATTATGTCCTCAAGCCAAATTCACTCCCCTTCCAATTCAAGATTCCTTCGCTGAGGGAACGACAACCACCTGAGGTACCGACTAAAATCTAAACTCGGCCAAAAACTACAAACGCTACCACAATTCATTCTTTTCATAAATATTTACCATCCACTATACTAAGTCGAGTACCACTTGTATATCCATGGGTGAGTTGATCAATACCCACAACAGGTAAGAAAATACATTCAGGTATTACACTGGTGTCAACCGGTGGGATAAAATTCTTACCATTACACTGGTGGCAATAGCGGTGGGATATTCATCGTTCCCAAATTAGTGGCGTTGGTGAGAAAATGAAGGGAAGTGAAAAGTAAAGAGAGACTATTTCAAAATTTAATTTCCTTTTTTTTGTGAGTAAGAATAGTACATTAGTCACCATGTCTCTATATGGACAGTTGTTTGCTCAGACGCAGTCGGAAGCTGATCGTCCGTCACGAGTAGGGCGAGATCATGTAACTATTCAATTGGATGAGGCTGAGGAACAGTTCGGTGCTACTAACAGAACGCTGCTTTCACACTCGACCCCTTGTTCACACATTATGAGTTCACACCACTCTCTCACAAAACCGCGCGATATCCCAATTTTGGAATTGAATCAGCTACAAGGGATAGAAGCTACATCTCGCCTCGAAATGTTTTGTGAGGCGGTGGAACAGACTCACACTAGCAACGCAACTAGAATTCAGGTTGCCAAGAGTCGAATGGGTTCTGAATTGGCCACTTTTATTCATAACTATCAAAAGAAACATTTTGCACTGTCATGGCCCGAGCTTAAAAAATTCTTGAATGCGGAGTTTGCCATCGAGTTGAGTGTAGATCGAGCTTGGCAAGAGTTAGAGAACATGACCTATGACTGGGAGGAATCACCCCAGGCGTTTGTACATAGGTTCATGTGTAAGCATGCGGCTCTCGAAACAAAGTTCCCGAAAGAAAGGTTTCCCTCGCGAGATAAACGGATCAAGAAGAAACTGTGGTATGGTCTTCCGCTTGAATCTAGGGAAAAATTGGAAGCTTACCTTGATGACGGATATCCAATCCGTAAATTCATCGACAGGATCGAAAATGAAAGGCAGCTTCTCGAAGAGAGGTATACCACCAGAGTTAATGCAATGCCGGATAGAGACAATAAAAGTGAAAATCCCTCAGATACCAATGTAGTTGATAATCCACCAAGACCATCCCATGATAACTGCCAAGCCGAGTCAGACAAGGAAGTGACTGAATTGAGAGCTCAATTAAGGGATTTGAAAACAAATTTAGAACAACTCAATCAAAAACAATCTACTGAAACACCGAGGCGAAAATACTGTAGTCATTGTCTGAAGAGTTCACATACGTTGCAAGAATGTTGGGCTAAAACCCCACCAGGCCACTGTTTTGATTGCCGTAGGTTGGGATGTCGTAGAGGCAGTAATGATTGCCCAGGGCGCATAAACCGCAGCGCAGCGATGCGGGGCAATAACAGATTTCACCCACCCAGTCCAAATGCGAGGCAGACTGCCACTCAAAGTAAGTTCCCCCATCAGGCTATTTGACTAACCGCCGGTATAACATCGCCCACAATAAGTGTCAACGTGAATGATAAAATAGTGGAAACTGTTGTTGACACAGGGAGTGGATATACCTTACTTAAAGAGGCCACTGCGAAGCGGTTAGGAACAGAAATAAACACGAGGAGAAATCCACCGAGATTACAGGGAGTCACAGGAGCGCCACTCCGTATCCTGGGTATGGTCAAAGTAGATATTAGAGTGGGAGATGAGAAAGTTCATCAACAGTGGTGTCCAGTCGTTCCGAACGCCTACTTGACTACTGAAATGTTGTTGGGATGTGATGTCCTCGGACAATCTCCGTTGATCTGGAATGGTGCACAACGAGCGCTAATGTGGGGAGGAGCCCCGTACGTCGTGAACTACGTTCCGCGGCGAAAAGGAAAAGTTGAACGAGTCCAGGCCACACCTATCAGAGCCGTCAGGAACCCTCAACAGTTGAAACAAATTAATCTTGTAACAGCAGAGAGACTCACCCCATATCAAACCAAATTCATTGCCGTGCCAGTGAGTGAGGAGCCTAAAACCACTTTACTATTTTACCCACAAGCACGTTTCAGTCACAATAGTCACCTTTACTTATTACAGGTGAATTCAGAGGGCCTAGTCTATTTGCCCCTCAATAATAGAGCCAAACAAGACAAACTGTTTCGGATAGGTACCATTCTAGGCTCATATGAAATCATTGACGATCCTCCTGTAAGTCCAGTCAACTCAGTAACCAAAATCCAAAATGATCTGATCCCTACCAGTGATCGAACAGATGAAAGTGGAACTCGTGTTCAACGACTCCGAAAGCTAATTGACGAACAGACATGGCCACACTTAGATTCGACTCAACAAGAAGAATTAGCTAACGTAATTCTGCAACACGATCCTCTCTTCATTTTGGAAAAAGAAGAACTAGGAACCATCAGCGGTCCCTCCGTTCACATTAAAGTAGCAGATCCACAGCCCAGCCGTGGACCGATCTATCGATACCCTGAACAAGCTAAACAGGTGATCGCTGAAATGTTGCAAGACATGGAAGAGAGAGAAATTATTGAAAGATCAACAGCTGCCTGGTTATCTCCTATTGTATTAGTTAACAAGCCGGACGGCAGCAAGCGCATGTGTTTAGATTATCGCCACGTGAATCAACACCTAGCCACGGATATCTATCCACTGCCCAGACTGGAAGAGTTAGTCGAGCAGGCTGCAGGTCATAAATACTATGTGACTCTTGATATGCGTGAGGCGTATTTTCAAATCATGTTGGACGAGGAAAGTCGTGATTTAACCACATTCAGTGATGGAGTCACACTTTACAGATTTAGGCGCTTACCATTCGGACTAAAATGTTCACCAGCCATATTTTCCCGACGAATGCAGGACATTCTTACTCCATTGTTGAAGCAAGGATGGGTAAAGAATTATTTAGATGATTTGATAATCTGGGCTGATGACTTCTCCATGTTGTTGAGTCGCTTACAGCAACTATTCACTTTACTCTCACAGAATGGGGCCAAGTTAAATTTAAGTAAATGTACCTTTGGGTTAAAAGAAGTGACCTTTCTTGGCCATAAAATCTCAGCAGCCGGGAGTACGCCGGACCCAAAAAACATAGAGGCTATCAACAAAATGAAAAGACCCACCAAAGTAAAAGAAGTCCGGAGATTCCTTGGAATGTGCGGATTCTACCGAAAACACGTACCTTCGTTCGCAAAAATAGCAGCTCCCCTAACTAACTTAACCAGATCCAGAATAGCATTCGAATGGTCAGATGAGTGTCAATCTGCTTTTGATCAATTGAAGTCGAGCTTAGTGAATGCGCCAGTATTGGTAAGAGCCAACGTGACTCGACCATTCATTGTAACCACCGACGCGAGCAACACTCATATTGGTGGCGTATTGAGTCAGATCCAACCAGACAACTCCAACTTGCCAATTGGTTACTTTTCCAAAAAGCTCAATCCTTGCGAGAGAAAATATTCCGCAACAGACAAAGAAGCATTGGCAGTTGTTCTCACATGCCGTAACTATCACCATTACTTGTGGGGTTCTCTTTTTACTATCTTGACAGATCATCAACCGCTTACTAGTATATTTAAGCGAAAAACCAAATCCCCACGTATGAACAGATGGATTCTCGAGATGCGTGAGTACGACTACAACGTGCAGTATGTCAAGGGTAAATATAATGTAGTCGCTGATCAACTATCTAGACCTGTCAGAGTGATATTCCACCAGTCAGAAACCAACTGGCTTGGATTTAGTCGAGACGAGATGAGAGCTAAGCAACGAGAAGAACCCATGTGGGATGAGTTAGTTAAGTACTTGCGTAGTGAGAAGCTCCCTGCTAAAAGACTACCGAAAGCTATGTTGAGCCAGTTCGCATTGATTGATGAACTATTATATTTTGCCCGTGAAACAAGTGATGGTAGCATCCAATATTGTTTGGTGATTCCTAAGACAATCAGTAGAGAAGCAATCAAACACGCACACGAAACCTCAGGACATCTAGGTCAGAAGAAATCTATTAAGAAAGCCGAAGAGCTATTCTATTGGCCAAATCTAAAGGTAGATGTATGCGAGTATGTGAAACAATGTCCTACTTGTCAAAGATTCAAAGGTGAAACTGGGTTGCAGCAACCTTGGAAAGGTTTCCCACCTGTAAGTAAACCATTGGAACGTATCGGGATAGACTTGACTGATATGGTTGCTGGATCTCAGGGTTACCGCTATGTCCTTACTGTGATAGATCATTATAGTAGGTTCGTCAAATATTATGCCATCAGGGATAAACATACACAACACATCATACACTGTCTTGGGCAATACTTCACCGACTTTGGGACGCCACGAGGTATCGTGCTGGACAACGGCGGAGAGTTCACGAGTGGAGAGTTCAAGAAGTTCTGCCGGAGGAACCAGGTGGACTTGTTCTACGTTACCCCTTATCATCCCCAGGGAAACTCTACCACTGAAAGGATGCATCGGACAATGAAAAGCATCCTAGCGTCTCTCTGCAATGGACATCCCTTACGTTGGCCTCAGCTGCTTCAATCGTGTCAAACCGTTATAAATCAAGCGGTGCACTCGAGCACGGGACAACAACCTTATTATGCCTTCTTCTCACGCCATCCCCCTCGCCTCATTGGTACCTTATTGCCTTCTGTGGATGCAGAGGAGGACGACCTGGCGATAGCACACACACTCATAAAGGATACAACCCAACGGATGACGAGGCGATACCGAGAGGTGGCCAATAGGCGGAGGAAAGCACAGAAGGTTGAAGTCAATAGCTTAGTGTGGGCGAAAAAAGAGACCATACAGCCGGGTACCTGTAGAAAACTGAATGCCAAATGGGACGGCCCGTACAAAGTGATTGAAGTACTGCTAGATGGAAGTGTTTATATCATTGAAAATGTATTTAGTGGAAAAAAAAATACAAAGGGCTGCTGAAAAGGTAAAACCATATTACGGTACCGAGGAATGGCTCTTAGAACCGCTGCAGCGGGAGCTCGCCCCGGAGCCCGAGGATGAGCGATTACCACCGCGAGTGAGGATTGCCCCTCGGAGACTCATAGAGGAGTGTTAGAAAAGTGGATAAGTGCATGTGACGAATGTTGTGAAACATAACTGCTTAAAGTTATGTTCCGGGTGGACTCATCCCCGAGGAGAGGGTGTAAAAAGGAAAAGAGTGAAGAGTTCCTGTTGGAACAGGGAAGTGCCTTACTTCGAGGGGAGCAGCTGATCCCCTCACCTTACAGTTAGCACGGTTTGTGAGGTAGTGGAGTCTTCAGGACAGAATGAGCGCTCACCTCTTGCGGGGGGAAAGCTGGAAACGAAAGGACTGAGTGAATGTGATTGTGAGTGGAGTGTAAGGACGCGCCTCCCGTGGTGATCTCACTCTCGAGAGACCCTGTCGAGCTCAGGTGAGTGACAAGCTATCCTCCAAAACCTGAGGCTGACTGGGGCATAAATTCCCTCATAATATCTCAAGTAAGGAGTGATCATACCTCCTAATGTAGTGAGTAAGCGACCTTCCGAGGTACGCATCAGGTGTTTAATGTGGACCGACAGGTGCCACCGATTGTGGGGAAAAGTATTCCAATTCAAAGTGTTTATAGCAGTTATCAGAGTAACAACATTCCATCCATGCACATGTCATAGAAAAATTGACTTGGGTAAAATTTGTTTTCCGAACGTGGGAGCCGTGTAGTGCCACACATTTGATATTCATGTATGTATTTAGTAGTACTGTAATTTTAAGTTAGGGTGTAACCTGAATATTAGTTCATAAGTTCCTACCCTAAGTAGTAATTCATATATTAATAATTACTGTAGGGTTAACTATTTTTACATGTATGTATCTCTGTATCTATGCAGTGGGTGATGTAATTGTAGATGTTGAGCTATGGGAATTCCCCGTCTCGTAGAGTAACGAATAACAGACAGATGCGCCAACTTTTCTTGTCGTTGTTGGGCGCCGAGTTTAAACGTTAAACAGAGTAATGATGAATATACAATTCTTTCCGTAACCTAGTTGTGAAATGCTTGCTAATGAAGCTGCTAGAACACAAGTATGTAAGATTAGCAGTCCAAAAGGGCCTAAATAATGTCATTTGTGAGGATTTAAAGTCCCGTTTATCTTGGCCGTCACTAGATGGCATGAGCTGCTCTCAGATTCAAATTGAAATAGTGATAGAATCAGTATCTAATTCAAGTAAGGATAAATCCCAAATTTTCCCCAATTCAATCAAAAGTCTTGTCGTCATGGGTACACTGCTAAATAAATTGTAAAGAGAATTGAAACCCCCCATATTTCAAAAACACCACCTCATTTGACTTGAGCAGTGGCGTCCTTAGTGCCCGACATACCCCACTTGCTGCCCAGACATCGTGTGTAACAGACGTTCGTTTAGGTGAGTCGTCCACATTTCTTCTTCCTCCCCCTCTTTTTCTTTGTTTAATCCTTACTTATTATGAACTATGAGAAGTAATATTGTTGAGAGTTTAACGTAGTGACTTGCTGCCCAGACATCGTGTGTAACAGACGTTCGTTTAGTCCCCAGACACCGGCGGCGACGTCCGTGGGAGCACGCCATTATTCCCAAGTATTGCCCATAGACTTTTACACTTACACTTACAGCACTCACGAGTTATTATTACAAACCGAAGGTATTTGTTGTGTTATTAATGATTCTATCAAGGGAATTCTTTTTTTTGTAGATAAGGAATAGAAGTATAGAAGTGATATGTTCTGTAACGGAAAGGAAAATTCAAATTCATCAACTGTTCTCTTTCTTTAAAATCAGTTTATTAGAAAAAAAATTATAATCAGGAGCGTGGAAGGGAACTTACTGATTGTGAACAATAATGTGATATTTAAGTTGTACCTCGAGGCTAAATAAGCCCGAGTGATTGAGGCTTTCCTAGTGATTGTATTTCTTTTTTTTAATTATTCCTCGAGGCTAGACAGGCCCGAGAGATTATGTATTTCTAGTGATTATATAACATTGTCGATGGTGAAACGTGAAAAACAATACTGATTTGATGTGAGAACCGAGAAAATTATATGAGGAGAATACCTTATATGGGTGAAAGATGAATACAAATAATCATTCTTATTGATACGAGGCTATGCCCGCCCGAACAGACAAATCATATCCGTAAAAGTGTCCCTGTCTTGAGGCCAATGTTGAGCCCAAGAGTAACGGCCAAAAAAGAAAGTAAAGTACAACGACTCCATATCTCGAGTGTATCAAATTGTTTCGTCTGGTAATAATGTTAGAGGAATGATCACCCAAAAGCCTTAGTAACATTTACAATCTTCTCCCATACTAAAAAGGGTCATGTAATAAAGAAATGATAGTTTTGTGGAAATTAACAGAATTATTAAAGTAGAGTAAAGTATATAGCATTTTCTTTTCTTTATTAATATACCTAATCAAGGAAATTATGTCCTCAAGCCAAATTCACTCCCCTTCCAATTCAAGATTCCTTCGCTGAGGGAACGACAACCACCTGAGGTACCGACTAAAATCTAAACTCGGCCAAAAACTACAAACGCTACCACAATTCATTCTTTTCATAAATATTTACCATCCACTATACTAAGTCGAGTACCACTTGTATATCCATGGGTGAGTTGATCAATACCCACAACAGGTAAGAAAATACATTCAGGTATTACACTGGTGAATACCGGTGGGGCAACATTCAGTATTACAATCAGAAGGCGAGGAAGACCAATACAGACTCCCGGCTTGGCATTACCTGGTCGGGGTTAATTACCAACAAGCACACCTGGCTCAGTTTTCTATCTGCCTGTCCACCTGTCTATCTATCTGCGTGTCATTTATCTACCTGTCTTTTCTATATCTCACTACCTACATATATCTGTCTGTCCATCTATCAATCTATTTATCTATTTATATATCTATAACTGGGCAGTTGGTGGGCTGCGTGCAATTTACGGCCAGCATAACGCGGTTTTACTAATCAATATTGATCCTCTCGTTTAGTCAACTTATTGTTAGCATTCATCACCCGCCCTCTTCTTGTTTTCTTCGTCTTCCCCTTTATCTTTCTTTTTATTGAACTTTTTGCTTTTTATAAATTTTCTTTCTTTACCATTTTGTGTTTTTCCGTTCTTTATTTTCGTATACTTGATTTCTTTCCACCTTTTTTCTTTCTTTCCGTTTTTCTTTCCTACCCCAGTTATCTCTTCTTTCTTCTTCTGTCATTTTTCTTCCATGTTTTCCAATTTCCATCTTCATCTTCTTTATTCTAGGCTCTCTTTCCCTTTCTCCTGCTTTATATTTTTTGTACTTTCCCTTGTTCCTTTACTTAGTTCCTTTACTTAGTTCCTTTACTTATGTCAGAATACAAAGTTACATCAGAGGCAGGAGATGAGATAAACTAAAGTTATCGTCTTCATTACAATCCTACATCACATTCAGTAACTGTTAAGCGTCATCATTATAATCATATTCATTAATGTTACCACCAACAAGGCTATTAGCGGCATTGGGTCAAACCCACAACTATAGTACAGCATCATAAGCTACACACAGAGGTAGGAGGCGAAATGAAGTAAGATGGAGCGGCCCGGAACTCTACTACAGCTGTACCGAGTAAACAGTCTCAATTATTCCTTATTTTGCTTCTTTTTTGCCTCGTTATTTCCTTTATGTCATATTGCCTTTCATTTATTTTTTCTCCCCGTCTTATTCCTTCTCTCTTTACACTTGCTTGGTATCTTCTGTCTCCTTTCTTTTCATTTTTTCCTGTCTTATCTCTTTCAGCGTTTTCGTTCATACTCTCTTTTGTTTCTGTTTTTCCTATACCCTTTCTCTTCTTCCCCTGCTTTTTTTATCATTCTGCTTTCTGGATTTACTCTAATACAGCAATAAAGCAAGAAGACAAGCAGGAGTCAAGATGAAGTAAGGTGGAGCGGCCTGAGATCCTTACAAAGGTATCTCGAGTTCCACCTTCACTTTAGATATGGCTCAATTTTATATTTTCTTTTTATTTCGCTCTTTCTTTTGTTTTGACGTCTTCCTCTCCAACTTCTTTCCGTTTTTTGTCGTACTCTCTCACTGTCGTTCTCTCTTAGTCCTCTCATTCTTACTTTTCCTACTTTCTCCTTTTTACCATCTGTTAACTCTTCGTTATTTTACTTCTTCAAGGCTACCTCACATTCTTGTCACTTTTCTATATTAATTTTCATATTTCTTGTTCCCTTACTTATTTTTTCCTTATTTTTTCTCCTGCTTTAACTTTTTACCTTACTGTTTTTCCTTTCCCCTTCGTTCCTCTACTATACCATGGCAAACTACTAGGATACATATAAAAAGGTTATTATTAAAACTAACCAGCATCACCATTATCATTGTCGATACAATCACCATTACCCTGCTCAAAACTATCCAACACCGCCATTACCACCATAATAGCCACGATCACAGTCACCACCCACGCCATCATTATACTCGTATATCAACCTTTTCACCACAACCACCAGGAGTTACATCAGATCCAGGCGCTATATTACAGCATCACAACCTGCAATAGATGTAGGAGGCGAGATGAAGTTTGGTGCAGCGGCCTGGCACTCTACTACACCTGTACCAAGTTTAAACCTTCAACCTCACTTCCAACTTTGTGTTCTCCTTTTCTTCCTTGTTTACCACCCGCGTTGCGAAGCGAGCTTTTCAGCTGTGAGGTTAGCATGCTGTCTTTGTTTATGTGTGGGTAAACAAGATCTCTCACGAGCGGCTTGAGCTCTCAATATGGAACTTTCAGGGTATCAAGATATGCCCAAAATCTTGGACGAGTTCGAAAATGGGCACTCGGGGTCAAGGTCAAGGTCACCAAAATGGCTGTCAAAGATCAACTACTTGACCTTTGGTGACCTCGACCTTGACCCCGAGTGCCCATTTTCGAACTCGTCCAAGATTTTGGCTATATCTTGATACCCTGAAAGTTTCATGCTGATAGCTCAAGCCGTTCATGAGATGTCTTGTTTACCCACACAGACAAAGCCACCGAGCCAGCCTCACAACTGAAAACATTACCATTCCGCCCGCTTACCACCCGCGTTGCGAAGCGAGGGGGTGGCATTGTTTTCAGTTGTGAGGTTGGCTGGCTGGCTTTGTTTGTGTTACATCCTGAATTTGTGTCAAATCAGAAATGGAGGTGTAAAATTATGAACCGAGGAAAAACTTTCCCGCTATGCGGGTGGTGAGATCCCACCGTGAGATGGCGTCAAGTTTATATATTTTTCCGTTTATTTCTTCATTTTCTTCTCATTTTCTTTTGTTCTTTTTTTTCTAACACACTATTCTTTCATTCTCCTTTCCTTTCAGCCACTTCTCTCATTTTCATGTCATAATTTTCACTTTTATTTGCTTTCTTTTATCTTTTCATCCATTTCTCTTTTTACCACTATGTCATGTCTCCGTTTCATTCTCCTCACTGTTGCTTCCATTATAATATGCAATTTCCTTCTCCAATACATTCCATCATTGCAACCTATTGCCGAGTTAGAAGGAGAGATGTACATGGAAGCATACATTCCTTTCTCATATCCTTTGACTAATGCAAGAAAGCCTTGGTTTAATCACGCTTGTTCTAATGCTGTCCGCAACAAGGAGAGGACCTATAAAAGGTACCGGAGCCAACCCACCCCTGAATCACATCTTTTATACATTTCTGCCCGGAATCGTGCTAAGTCTGTTCTTCGCTCTGCTAAAAATAATTTCATCCATACTAAATGCTCTCAACTCTTCTACTCGAATTCTTCCCGCTCCTTCTGGCACCTTGCCAAAAACCTTTCTAATAACTTTACCTCATCATCCTTCCCTTCTCTTTTCTACTCTGATGGCTTTGTAGCTATTTCTTCTATTGATAAAGCAGATCTCTTCGTTCAGACTTTCTCCTCCAATTCCACCTTAGACGATTCCGGTGCTGTTCCTCCATCACTTCCCCCCTCTGACTTCTTCATGTCTGACTTTAAAATTTCTTCAGCTGATGTATTTTCTGCTGTCATAGGCCTCAATACTAATAAGGCATATGGGCCTGATGGAGTCCCTCCTGTTGTTCTCAAGAACTGTGCTTCTGTGCTTACACCCTGCCTAGGCAAACTCTTTCGCCATTGTCTGTCAACTTGTACATTTCCTTTTGGCTGGAAGTTTGCTCTCATTCAGCCTGTCCCAAAGAAGGGTGACCATTCCCAACCCTCTAACTATCGTCCAATTGCTTTAACATCCTGTATCTCAAAAGTTTTCGAGTCTGTTCTTAGTAGAAAAATTTTAAAGCATCTTTCCTATCACAACCTTCTTTCTGATCGTCAGTATGGGTTCCGTCAGGGACGCTCCACCGGCGATCTTCTCACCTACCTTTCAGACTCCTGGTCATCCTCCTTTCGGGACTTTGGAGAAAGCTTTGCCATTGCACTTGACAACTCTAAGGCTTTCGATCAAGTCTGGCATAAATCTTTAATTTCCAAACTGCCCTCTTACGGTTTCTATCCTTCTATCTGTGCCTTCATCTCTAGCTTCCTTTCTGGTCGTTCTATAGCCGCTGTTGTAAACGGCCATCGTTCTTCTCCTAGATCTATTAACATTGGTGTTCCTCAGGGCTCTGTCCTATCACCAGCTCTCTTCCTTTTATTCATCAATGACCTTCTAAGTTGTACATCTAACCCTATCCACTCATACGCTGATGACTCCACCCTTCACCTTTCCATTCGATTCCCGCAACGTCCATCTCAGCAGTTACTTCAACAAACAAGGGATGAGGCTATGGCACACCTAATGTCTGACTTGGCTCATATCTCTAACTGGGGTAAAAATAATCTTGTTGTTTTTAATGCATCAAAGACTCAGTTTTTGCACCTATCAACCTAACAAAATCTTCCACAGGTATACCCACTAATGTTTGATAATATTCAGCTTAATCCTGCATCATTCCTGAACATGCTTGGGGTTTCATTTACTCGGGACTTATCTTGGAAAGATCATATTACATCTCTTGTAAAATCTGCTTCCAAGAGATTAGGTGTGCTAAGCTGACTCCGTTCCTTCTTTACCCCTGCACAATTATTGACTCTATACAGGGGTTTTATCCACCCCTGTGTAGAGTACAACTCTCATGTATGGGGAGGCTCCCCACTTACAGCTCTTCTCAATAGGGTGGAGTCAAAGGCTTTTCGCCTCATTAACTCTCCCTCTCTTACTGACTTCCTTCAACCTTTGTGTCTTCACCGCACTGTTGCATATTTATCTCTTTTCTATCGCTACTTCAATGGTCACTGCTCCTCTGAACTGTCTGCATGCATTCCTCCACCCCTACGACGGGCGCGTAGCACCCGTCTAGCAGCAAACTCTCATCCCTTTTCTGTACAACTCTCTAATGCAAGAGTTAACCGTTACTCCCAGTCCTTCATTTATGCAACAGGTCAACTCTGGAACTGTCTCCCTCTGTCTGTATTTCCTACTTCCTATGATCTCCAGTTTTTCAAACGCAGTGTGTCCAGGCATCTGGAAATGATCGGATCTTGAATTTGGCTCTCTCTTATATTTTGTTTTTCTCTTGGAAGGAATAGTTTTGCAGGCTCGTTGCCTTTGGTTCCTTCTTCCTCACATAAAAAAAAAAAAAAAAAGTATTAAGGTGGAGCGACCTGGGCCTTTACTACACTTGTACCCAGTGCAAACCTTCACCCAACGCCCAGCACAGCTCCTTTTGTAACCGTGATATCAATCTCCAGTTTCATTTATGCATTCCTTCAGTTTTTAATAATTTATCTCGCCTGATTCCTCATTTTTCTCAATTCCTCCCTTTCTAGCTCAGTTCCTTGTTATTCCTCTCCCTTTTATTCTCGTTTTCATCGCTCATTCTTCCTCTCTACCTTTTTTTTTCATCCACCATCCATAGAGTCCTTTTCCCTCTTTCATCTTAGCTAGTTTCATTCTCACTTTCTTTCTTTCTCTCGTGGATAACAATTTCACAAGCTGTAAGAAGGTACGAGGATATATGGACTAAGGTTGGTCGACCTTGTGCTTTACTACCAGACTTTATTATAAGTTTGAACCTTTCTTTCTTTCCCTTTTCTTCCTTTCTGTTTCCCCTTTACTTTTCTTTTTTTTTCTTACTTTTTCAAATTTGCCAATTTCCACATATTTTCTCCAGTCACTTTTTCTTAGTCTTCTTTCCTTTCTTCTCCTTCATTATGTATCCGTCAGTTTTTCTTCCCCTTTCTCATTTTCGTTCTTTTCTACGGTACAGTTCACCATTTTTTTTTTCTTTCAGTTTGTTTCCTTCTTTTTTTCTCCTTTCCTTCACCCATTATATATTTCATTTCCTTCATCTTTTCTTTGTCCATTATATTACAGCATTACAAACTAGCAGAGGTACAAGGTGAGATGAACTAAGGTTATCATCATCACTACTCACCTACTGTACATCATCATCATCATCATCACCACCCATCGTTATCTTAATTCTCTTCAGAGCTAACATACATCACCAATACAATTATCAGTCACTTACCAAAACAGTCATCATCATCATCATCATCATCACAATCTTTATCATCACTGCTATCACTATCATGAGCTACATATTACAGCATCACAAGCTTCAATACGCAGGAGGCGAGAGGAAGTAAGCTGGAGCGGCCTGGCACTCTACTACAGGTGTACCGAGTTTGACTCTATGCTCAGCAACTACCCTCCTTTTCTTTCCTAGTTTCCTTTCTGTTTTATTTATTTATTTCTTTATTTATTTTTTTGTTCTGTGATATTTCTGTGTCTCTTCTTCCCATTTTTTTCTTTCTTCTTCTCTTTCACTCGTTCTTTCTCCTTTCTTCTTCTATCTCTTTTTTTTTTTTTTTTTTTAGTTTTTTCTTCTCCCCATCTCCAATTTTTCTTTCTTAATTACCTCAGTTTTGTTTCTCCTTATATGATTAATACCATAATTAATACCATAGTCTAGTATTAATGTAAAGATGTCAATTTTAAGTCAAGCTGAAGTAGGCAGAGTATAGCGGCATATCCTAGTGTTAATATCCTGTTACGGCTCAGCATTCAAGATGGATAGATGGCAATTATAGGCCAAGTTAAAGTGTGCAGAGTATTAAGTCATAAACACCAAGATAGGTAGGTATATTACAGCATCACAAGCTACAGGAGAGGTAGGAGGGTAAATGAAGTAAGGTGCACCGGCCTGGCACTCCAGTACTGCTGTGCCCAGTTCAAACCTGCACCCACACTCCCAATCCCTCCTTTTATTTTCTTCCTCTGCACCCACACTCCCAATCCCTCCTTTTATTTTCTTCCTCTGCACCCACATCCCCAATCCCTCCTTTTATTTTCTTCTTTTTTATCTTTGTTTTTGTTTTTATGTAATTTCTTACTGTCTCGTTTTCTTTGCCTTTTCCTAAAATTTTTTTCTTTCTTGTTTCATCACTTTGTTTCTCATGAGTTTCCCTTTCTCTATTTTCTTTCTTTTCCAGTGTTTTTATATTTCTCTTACCTTCGCATTGGACTTCCGTTTTTTCCTCTCATTCATTTCTTTCTTTCTTCTTTCTCTGTCCACTATATTAGCACATCACAAGGTTGTAAAGGTAGATGGGGAGATGAAGTAAGGTGGAGCGGCCTGGGACACTACTGCAGGTGTTCCCAGTTATTATTTTTACCATCCGTATTTCATTGCCTTCTTTTCCCCTCTCGTTTCTTGTTTTCTCTCCTCTCTTTTTTTCACGATTTGTTCCATTCTTGCCTTCCGTATCTTCTTCTTTGCTTCTATATTTCCATCTTTCTTCCCAGTTTCTTCCCTCTTGTTCCTTCTCTCTTGTACTTTCTTTCTCCTTTTGATTTCTGATAACAGTTTTCTCTCTTTCCATTTTATTATCTATGTTCTGCTCTCTCTCTCTCTCTCTCTCTCTCTCTCTCTCTCTCTCTCTCTCTCTCTCTCTCTCTCTCTTTGACTGCCTTTGTCACTGTTCATTATATTACAACAATAAACAACAACAGAAGCTGGAGTCAAAGTGAAGGAAGGTGGTGCCGCCTGAAATTCTAACAAAGGTGTCTAAACTTCAACCCACAACATTTTGCTGGCTCCTCTTTAGTTCTCTGTTCTCACATACTGTTGCTGTCGTTATTTTCTTTTTCTGCTTATTCTATTTTATTTTTCCTTCTCTTCTTCTCGGCGTCTTTCATTCTCATCCCTCTTTTCTACATTTTTTGTTCCTTTCTCTTCTATGTCGTCTTTTATCCCCTTTAATATATTGTTCGTCTTGTCCGTTTCTCATTCTTTGTCATCTTCTCTCATTTTCCTTCTCTTTGTATTTCTTTTTTTCTGACGTTTTCCTAATTTTCTTACTACTGCTTCCTTCCCCTCTTTTTCCTTCTTGCTCCTTTATTCCTTCACTATATTAGAGCAGCCCAAGCTACAAGAGAGGCAGGAGATGAGACGATGTAAGGTGGAGCGGTCTGGGAACTATATTTCGCTGCCACTGGGCTACGTTTGCTACTAGTCACGAAGAAGTGCTGTGGAAGGAACGTATAACCGAAGAACTATCTTCTGCAGCCACTGGGCTAAGCGTGCTACTAGTCACGAAAAAGTGCTATACTGCAGGTGTGCTTAGTTGGCAGCTGTGTCATTTATATCTCATTACATCAGCTAATGTTATGTATTCACCTGCGTCTGTCTGGGCGTCTGAGTTTGTCTGTCTCACTGAGGACGACGTATTTCAACAAACTATTATAGGATTCCAATGAAATTTGGTGGATGGTTGAGCATTGGTTCAGGGAACAGTTATGTAGATTATGAGGTGGATCCGAATTGCAATGCAAGAATAAAATTCACAATTTTGAGAGGCGTCTGGGTAGGTATGCCATCAGTGAGGCCGAAAAACAAGGGTAAATTAAGACCGTAGAATTAATTACAGCCGCCAACGGCAATGACCGGAGGTTGGTTTATAAACCATAAATTATAATGGCCTTGACAGGCGTATGCTTTCTCTAAATGGTTTCTATATAGTTTTTTTGGCTTCCTCCTTTCTTTCCTTCTCGTTTAGTACAAGTTTTGTTTCATCTTTTCTGTTCTTTCTTTCATTCTTTATAAATATCCGCTTTTCGACCCACTCTTTCCCCATTTTGTTGCTTTCTTCTTTCTTCCTCCTTCTCTCCTTTTGATCATCTCTCAAGGACGGAGTCCGGCGATGTATAGTATTTGCTCGAGTTTGTTTTAATGTTTGATAGCAGCATTACGGAAAAACGGCTGAATGAAATAACATGAAACTTTCAGGATAAGTGGGCACTTGTCTCCAAAGGAACTGATCTCGTTGTGGAGGTAATGTCTTCAAGTTTGAAAGATGAAATACAAGGTCAGGTAGTTTCAAAGCGCGAGTTCTTCAATGTGAAAGTATTTGTGCCATTACAGTAGACTTTATGTAGGAGTTTCACAGGGCAAGTTCAAATTGAGGTCAGCTGCGACTCTAATTGTTTACTGACAGTAAATGGCATTACCGAATCAGTATTTAACAGCACTAAAGTAACTGCTTTCGGGCGAGGAATGTTGTTCCGCGCACCACTTGTTCTTTTTTTTCTTTCTTTCTTAATATATCAGTTCTCCTCTTTCTTCTCTTTCCTTTTCTATCTCCCTCTTCTCTTTGATCACTGTTTTGCATAATTTAAGTCACAAGAGAAGAAGGAGCCAAGATGAAGTAAGCTGCAGCGGTCCTAGAATATAATATGCATGTCTTGAGTTCGACCCATCGTACCAAAGCAGCTCCTTTTCCCTCCCGTTCTCATTGTTTCCTCATTTTTCTGTTCGTTTTTCTTTTGCTTCTTCTTTTCTAACCGTCATTTTTCCTTGTTTTTCATTCTTTCTCCATGTTTTGTATTCATTTTTTTTCCTCCTCTCACTGTCCTTTTTTTCTCTCTCTCTTCTTTCAGTTTTATCCACCCTGTCTCCAATTCTTTGTCATTTAGTCCTTCTGTAATTTCTCTTTACATTGCTGTTACTGTACTTAATTATTCTGTTATTCGTTTTCTTTCCCACTTCCTCCCCCCCTTTTTTCTTTCTCTTTCATCATTCTTTCTTCCTCCACTATATTACAGCATCACAGGGTACACGAGAAGTACCAGGCGAGGCTGAGGAATATTATCATTATTATCAGAGTTAATCTACTGGACAACACTATCATCAAACCACCACCATCACCATCATCACGATCACCATCATTATTTTTCTTACATTTATCATAATGCTTATCAAAACTAACCTGTATCACCATAACCATCACCACACCCACCACCACCACAGACATCATCACATTCACATCCACTACCACCATTAGTTACATTAGATCAAAGTCACAACTATATTACAGCATCACAAACTACAGTAGAGGTTGGAGGCGAGATGAAGTAAGGTCAGCGGCCTGGCACTCTGATAAAGCTATCCACTTAACAATATTACCATTTATACCTTAGCTTCAGTCTTTCTCACCTTATTTTTCTTATCTTTTCTTTCACGTTTTGTTTCATTCCTTAAGAACCTTTGATCATTTTATTCCCGTTATTTATGCTTTTATCCGATTTATTTCCTTCTTCTTGCTCGATTGTTTTTAATTGTCATTTTTTCCCAAATAATTTATTCTAGGTCTTCCTCTCTTTCTTTTCATTATTTTTCCTGGGTTTCTTCTTTTGTATTTCACCCATTTTCATTGTTTCTCTCCTCTCTCGTGTCTTCAGTATATTACATATAATAAGCTGCAAGAGAAGTAGGAGCCAAGGTGACGCCAGGTGGAGCGGCCTGACTCTCTAACAAAGGTGTCTCCACTTTTACTGTGTCTGACCCGCTGCATCATTTTTATTATTTTTTTCTTCTCATCTCATCTACTTTCCTTTTCTTTTTGTTGTCTTATTCGCGTTTCGCTACTTGTTCATTCTTTTGTTCTTTCTCTTTTTCTGTCCTTTTTCCTTTTTAGTTTAAATCTTTTATAATTCTTTCTTTACATTTCTTATTTCTTTTTATTGTCTGCTTCCTGTCTCCCATTCTTTGACATTTTCTATTCTCTCCTTTTTTTTTCATTCTTATTTTAAGTTCACACTATTATTTATTTTGTTTCTTGTTCATCCCTTGTATTATTTGTCTCTCTTCTATTTTCCTGCATTACATTATAATACGGCAGGTTAAAAGGGAGTCTGAGGATGAGGCTGCCTAAGGAAATTATTATCTGTACTAATCTACTGTACACCATTATCATTATCATTATCGTCATCATTATGGACGTCGTTGTCATCGTCGTCACTACCACCACCACCACCACTACCATCATTATCATCGTCATCGTCGTCGTAGTCGTCGTCGTTGGTCGCCACTACCACCACGAATACTACCACTACCACAATCACCATCATCATCATCATCATCATCATCATCATCATCATCATCATCATCATCGCCGTCGTCGTCGTCTTCACTACGACCACTAACACCACCACTAAAGATTACCAAATCGGCATCATCAGCACCATCAGCAGCTGCATAGTTCAGTGCACTATATTACATCATTACAAGCCATAATAAAGGTAGGAGACAAGGTGAAGTAGGTGGAGTGGCCTGGCACTACTACACCTGTACCCAGTTCAAATCTGCACCAGCACTACCGCCCTCCTTTTCTTTTCTTCCTTTATCGTTTTCATTCTATTTGATTTCTATTAAATTTCTTTCTGTCTTAGCTTCGTTGTCTCAATGATTTTGTTTCGCGTCCATTATCTTAATATCTCCTTTTCTCTCCCGATTTTTTTCTTTTTTCTGTCCCTTCGCGTGTATATATATTTTTTTCCTTCACGTTGCTCTTTCGTATTAATTTTCCTTTCTTCCTCTCTTTCTTCTTTCTCTGTCCACAGTATTAGCACATCACAAGGTTGTAAAGGTAGGTGGGGAGATGAAGTAAGGTGGAGCGGCCTGGGACTCTACTGCAGGTTTTACCATCCATAATTCATTGCCCTTCTTTTCCTCTTTCCTTATATATTTCTTTTCTCCTCCCTTCAATTCGCGATGTGTGTCATTCTTGCCTTCCTTATCTTCTTCTTTGCTTCTAAATTTCCATCTTTTCTTCCGTTTGCTTTTCTTTTGTGCTTTCTTCTTTGTCCTTACTTTTTCCTTTTGCTTCCTTTTTCTCTGTTCTTATTTCTCCTTTTCATTCGCTGCTGTCTTTTTCATTCAACTTCCATTTCTCACTCTTCTCACGGTCTGTGTTATACTTTTTCTTTTCTCCTCCCCCTCCTTTCTCTCTCTCTCTCTCTTTCTCTCTCTCTGTCCTATCTTCCTTAATTATGTTACAACAATAAAACAACAAGGGAAGTAGGAGCCAAGGTGCAGTAAGGTGGAGCGGCCTGCCATGTTAACAAAGGTGTCTGCAGTTCAACCCTTCATCTTACCTTTCTCCTTTTTTGTTCCTTGTTCTCATTTATTATTTATGTAGTTTACTTTTTCCTACTTATTCGCATCGTGTTTTTTTCTTTTCCTGTCGTCACTTCACCTTCTCTTCCCTCCTTTCTATTTTTTTTTTCCTTTTTCTCATCTTCCTTCTTTTATTCTTTATCATTTTGTTATGTTTTATTTTGTCTTTTTGCATCCTTTTCTTTCTTTCTGTAATTTCCTATTATTTTTCCTAATATTCATTCTGCTATTTCCTTCCTTCTCTTTCCATTTCCCCTCCTTTCTTTCTGCACTATATTACAGCAGCACAAGCTACAAGAGAGGCAGGAGGTGAGATGAAGTAAGGTGGAGCGGCCTGGGACTTTACTGCAGGTGTACTGAGTTAACACCTGTGTCATTTATATCTCATTACCTCCACCACCGATGTTGAATGATGTTATGTATTCACCTGTGTCTGTCTGTCTGCCTGTCTGTTTATTTGTTTGTCTGTCTGTGGATAAGATATCTCAAAAAGTTGTTATGGTAATTCAATGAAATCTGGTGGATAGGTGGGCACCGGGTCAAGGCAGAGTTATTTAGATGTTGATGTGGATCCGGGTCCTGACGTAGGGTGTCGGCGGAGGTATGCCTTCTCTGAGATTGTGTAACGAGGGCAGACTAAGACCGTAGAATTAATTACCTCCGCCAACTTCGTCGGATGGAGGTAGCTTTATAAATCTTGGTTAATAATGGCCTTGGCGGGGGTTGGCTTTCTCTTAGTGATTCTGGCTTTCTTTCCCTCTTTCTTTTTCTTTTTTCTTTTTTTTTTTTTATTATACGTTTTGTTTTATCCTTGTCGTTTTTTTCTTATTTCTTTAAAAATATTCGTATTTCTTCCCATCTTTTCTGTTTTGTTGGTTTCTTACATTTATATCCTTCCTTTCTTTTTTATATTTTTTTTCCCAAGATAAAGTAAAGCAGAGCGACCTAAGTTCTAACAAAGGTTTCTTGGTTTCGATTCTACTATCATTGTAATTTGTCATTCGTTTGTCTCCATTTTTTCTGTATTTCTTTTCTGTTTCTTTTTCTCCTCCTGTCACTTATCCTTGACTTTCATTTTTTAATCATATTTTGTATTCCCTTTCATTTCTCTACTCATTGTCTCCTTTCTGTCTATCTATCTATATACCTAGGCTGCTTCCCCTAAGGAAAGGGAGATATCCGAGACAGGACGACACACTCCCCATTTACTCATCCATTCAAACACATTCATTCGCATCTTAGCTCCAAAGGGGAGAAGGGACATCCTCACCGCACCACACCGCACAAGGGTCAACTGTGCAGTGCAATCAGTGACATCCGCAGCAGGGCCCGACAGCAGAGCTGGTTTACCCCTGCCACATCATAATAGACCCATCCCCTTACCCACAGCTGACCTGACTAGCTGATCAGATCAAATGCGGGAGAATATCCCCTCAGGGCTGCATCATCACTTATTCATTCACAATTTCTCTCCATTTATTTCTGTCATGCACAGCCACTCTTCCTTGCTCAACAGACATCCCTCTCGCATCCATTGCTCTCTTCACACTGTCCATCCATCCTATTCGTGGTCTCCCTCTCAGCCTTACACCTCTCACATCAGAACTAGTTATCTTTTTCACCAATCGCTCATTATCCATTCTCTCCATATGCCCAAACCATCGCAACACCCTCTGCTCAACTCTACCAGCCATCTCCCGAACAACTCCAGTTCTCCTTCGCACTTCATCATTTTGTACTCAATCCATATGCGTCACTCCACACATACTCCTCAGACACCTCATCTCCATTACATTCAAACTTTTCCTCTCTGCTACACCCATATTCCATGTTTCAGCCCCATATAACGCAGTCGGTACCACAGCACCCTCATACAGCCTTCTCTTTACATCCATTCTAAGCAAACAACATCTAAACACTTTTTTCATTCCTCCCAGCACCTTACCTACATCATTCATTTTAAACTTCACTTCTGCATCTATTCTTCCATCCAAAACAACATGTGACCCTAAATATTTAAAACACTCTACCTCCTCAAGCAACTCACCATTCAGAACTATATTCATCCTCCTACCATCTACCTACCACATACACTTCATCACTTTACTCTTATTTTCATTTACTTTCAATTTCCTCCTATCACACACCCTTCCAAACTCCACTACAAACTGTCTCAATCCCTCTTCTGAATCAGCCACCAGTGCAGTATCATCTGCAAACAGCAGCTGCTTCAGATTCCACTCTCCACCATCAACATTCACCAGACTCAGACTTCCACCTAAAACTCTTGCATTCACCTCCCATACGACACCATCCATATAAATATTAAATGACTAAGGCGACATCACACATCCCTGTCGCAGCCCCACTCTCACGGGAAACCAATCACTCACACCAATTCCCACTCTTACACACGCTCTACTATTTACATAAAAACTTTTCACCCCTTTTAGTAACCTACTATTAAGTCCATACAAGTTTAAAACAGTCCACAAAGCCTCCCTGTCAATTCTATCATACGCTTGCTCTAAATCCATGAATGCCTAAAACACATCCTTGCCTCTCGCTAAATACTTTTCACACACTTGTCTTATAGCGAACACTTGATCCACGCATCCCCTCCCTCTCCTAAAGCCACACTGCTCATCACCAATCACTCCCTCTGTACCCTCTCTAACTCTCATAATTAACACTCTACCATACACCTTACCTACAACACTCAACAGACTTATACCCCTAAAGCTAGTACATTCATACTTATCACCCTTGCCTTTACACAACGGGACCACACAAGCACTTGCCCAGTCAATTGGCACCATACCTTTCACAAAGCACACATTCAACAGTCTTACTAACCAGTCAACAATAGTCACTCCACCACCCTTCAGGCATTCCACAGCACACCCACCCATACCTGCAGCTTTCCCTGTTTTCATCTCCTTTATTGCCTTCTCCACTTCCTCCTTTGTGATCAAAGAATCATTCAACTCTCCCAACACATTTATTCCTTGCACCCTTCCATCCGCCACAGTCTCAGCCACCCTTTCCTCCTGTACATTTAACAATCTTTCAAAATACTCTGCCCATCTCTTCCTTACTGCATCCATCTCAGTTAACATCCTTCCATTCTCTGCTTTTACTCGCTATTCCTTCCCAGACTCTCCCTTTCACACCCTTTTAACTTCCTTCCAGAACATTTACTTCTTCTGTTGAAAATTCTCAGTCAGCCGCCTACCCCACCTCTCATCTGCTGCCACTTCAGCATCACGCACAGCCCTTCTCGCCCTGTTCCTCTTTTCCTTATACCTCTCATATGACACTTCATCCTTCCTTTGCAGCCACACTTCATATGCACGTTTCTTCTCAGCCACAGCCATACTTACTTCCTCGCACCACCATTCACTTCCTTTCCTTACACCACCACCCACACGTCTCACACCACACACCTCTTCTGTATGCCCTATCACAGCACTCTTAAACAACTGCCATTCCTCCTCCACACTGCCATTTTCCTGATTTTTCACTGCTTTCCACTCATCTTTCAATTTCTCCTGATACTCTATCATTTTCTCTCTGTTATCCAACTCACTCACTTTCAAAACCTCCCTGCCACACCTAACCCTCCTAGCTGTCACCCATCTCTTACCTACTCTTAACTTTCCCTCCACCAGGTAGTGGTCAGACATACTTCCACCCTCCCCTCTCAGAACTCTCATATCCAACAATCTTCCTATTAGATTTCTAGACACAACCACATAGTCCATCAAAGCTCTATCAACAACCCTTCCACCGTCCTGTCTCACCCATGTATACCTATAAATATCTTTCCTCTCAAACAGCGTATTTCCAATCACCACCTCTCGCTCAACGCACATCCCTATCATTCGATCCCCATTTTCATTTCTTCCAGGCACACCATGCATACCAACTACACCTTCAAATGCTACATTTCCCACTTTAGCATTTCAGATCTCCCATCATTACCACATTCACATTCGCTCCAAAACTCTGCAGACACTCATCAACATCATTCCAGAAAGACTCCCTCTCTTCTTCATCCCTTCCACTACCAGGCCCATATGCACTCACAAACACCCACAACTCATGTTCAAACTTCGCTTTCACCCACACCAGTCTCGATGACACCTCCATCCATTCAATCACACACTGCTGTACTTCCGGACTCACTAACAAGGCCACACCTTCTCTTGCCCTTCCTCTATCAACACCTGACAATCTTCCATTCACACTTCCAAACATAGACTCACCCTTCCCTTTCATCTTCGTTTCACTCAGAGCTAACACATCCAACTTTCTTCTCACAAACATTCTCCCAATCTCCTCCCTTTTAGCCTCAATCGTACTACATCCACGCACATTCATAGACCCAATCTTCAGGGTACGGGGATAACTCCATCCCCCATCCCTTTCTCTGGCCTGTCTCTTTTTAGGAACTAAAACAGAGGAGGGGGTCCCTAGTCTCCTCACTCCGCCGCTTTTAGTCGCCTTTTACGACACGCAGGGAATACGGTGGCAGTATTCTTCCTAACGCAACCTTGCCGCAGAGTAGTAGTACCACCCCATACTGCGGCCAGATTGTGTCTCCCCCGTCACATTTGTTGCCATTTAGTCCACCTGTATATTTTCTTCATTCAAATTTTACATTATTTTCTAGTTATTCGTTTTCTTTCTCACTTCCCTCTTGTTTTTTTTTTTTTTCTATTTCTTCATCGTATCTTCCTCCATTACAAGGTCCAGGAGAGGTACCTGGCGTGACTGAGAAAGGTTTTTATAATTATCAATGATAACCTACTGGACATCACTATCATCACACCACCACCATCGCTACCATCGCGACCATCACTGCCACCACCAACACCATTATCTCCTAATCTTCGACATTTTTATTGCCCTAATTCATCTCTTCCATTTTAAGTTCATCTTGTTACTTTGTTTCTCATTTCTTCCTCTTTCTTCCTCTTATTTGTTTATTTCATTACCACATGACAAGCTACAAGGGAGGTAGGGGGCGAGTCTACCAAACCACCACTAGACAACGTCGGCATCATCACCACCATCAGCAGCTGCATAGTTCAGTGCACTATATTACATCATTACAAGCCATAACATGGAATGTAAGAGGTACATGGAATGTAAGAGAAGCGAATGATGAGGTGAAAGAGAGAGAGATTGTCCAGGTGCTTGAGGGTGCGAAAGTGGATGTATGTGGAATAACTGAAACAAAATGGAGAGGAGAAAGTGTGAGAGAATGGGAGTAAGGATGGGGTATATGTGCAGGAGTAGGTGAGAATGAGAGGGCAAAGGAAGGAGTATGTATACTTGTGAGTAAAAGATGGAAAAAGAGCATAAGACAGTATGGATCAGTTGGGTCAAGGATTGTGTGGGTAAAGTTGAAAGTTGGAATACAAATGTGGGCGATTGTGTGTGTGTATGCGCCAACGCAAAATCGTGCTAGAAGAGTGAGAGAAGAGTTCTGGACAAATGTAGAAGTGTGCATGGAAAAGTTTGGAAGGAATAAGAGAGTGTTTTTGATCGGTGATATGAATGGTAAAGTTGGGAATGTGAAGGTGGATGGAATAGTTGGTGAGTGGGGTGTGCCTGCTGAGATAGATGAGAATGGGAGTGCGTTAGTGGACATTTGTGCTGGGAGGGGGTTGGTGATAGCCAATACCCTCTTCAGGCATAAAATGATCCACAGGTATACATGGCGAGTGATGAGAAGGGTGGGTGGTGAACTGAATGAAAGGAAGGCAATGATTGATTATGTGTGTGTGGATGAAAGGATGCGAAGATGTGTAATGGATGCAAGAGCTTATAGAGGTTGGGGGAGTGGACTTTCTGACCACTACTTGGTGGTGGCCAGAATTGGGAATCAAGTAAGATGGAGGAATAGAAGAAGGGAAAGACGAGAGGAAGGAGTAGTTGCAAGGAGAGTGGAAAGGTTACAAGAGGATGAGAAAAAGGCAGAGTATAAGAGAGAAGTGGAGGAACGATTGGGCAAATATGAACTGGAGCAGATGGGAGACGTGGAAGGTGTGTGTAGGATATTTACAGAAGAAATATGTGCAGCATGTGCTGTGGTGTGTGGAAGGAAGTGAAGACGGAGGGGGGTGCAAGGAACAGCGTGATGGACTGAAGAGGTGAGACAGGCTGTGGCACAAAAGAAGAAAACATACAATGAATGGATGAGAAATAGGGGCGTGGAAGAAGTTGAGAGGCGGAAGAGAGAGTTATATGTAGAAAGAAAGAGAGAGGTGAAAAGATTAGTAAGAGAGAGTAAGAAGAGAGTGGATGAGGAATTTGGAAGGAATTTGAGTGTAAAGTGGAGGGACTGTAAGAAAATGTTCTGGAATGAGGTGAAAAGAGTAAGACAGGGTGGAAATGAAGTTAGCAGAGGAGTGAAGGATAAAAATGGTAGATTACTATTGGAGAAGGGAGAAAAAGTGAGCAGATGGAGAGAACACTTTAAGGACTTGTTGAACATAAAGGATGGAAGTAATGCGAGTATAAATGGCTGGGGAATGGCTGGGAGAAGGAGGGAGGTGAGAAGACAGGAAGAAATCAGTAGGATAGAAGTTGTGGAAGCAATGAAGAAAGTTAAATCGGGGAAAGCCCCAGGAATTGATGGAGTGTGTGGTGAAATGCTGAAGCATGGGGGAGAGATAGTAGTAGAATGGATGTGGAAGATGTGCAGATTGGCCTGGGAGGAAGGTAGAGTCCCGGGGGATTGGAAGTCAGGTATAATTATTCCCTTGTACAAAGGAAAAGGGGAAAAAGAAGTGTGGGTAATCATAGGGGCATTTGTCTTCTTAGTATAATAGGAAAAGTGTATGGTAGGATAATTATTGACAGAGTTAGTGAAAGAACAGAAAAATTAGTTGGAGAAGAACAGGGAGGCTTTAGGAAGGGAAGAGGTTGTGTAGATCAGATATTCATTCTTAGATCTTTAGTGGAAAAGTTTCTAGAGAAGGGAAAGAAGTTGTATGCAGCTTTCATGGATTTGGAGAAAGCATATGACAGGGTGGATAGACAAGGATTGTGGAAAGTGTTAAGAATATATGGAGTAGATGGGAAGTTGTTGAATGCTGTGAAGAGTATGTACGATGGTGCGAAGGCTGCAGTGCGTGTGGATGGTGAACTAAGTGAATTTTTCTCTTTGAAAGTTGGGTTGAAACAGGGATGTGTCATGTCTCCATGGTTGTTCAATCTGTACATGGATGGGATAATAAAAGACGTACAAGGTAGGGTAGTGGATGTTGGAGTGGCCCTGGTGAGAGAGGATAGTGTTTGGAAACTCCCTGTGCTGTTGTTTGCAGATGATACTGTGTTGTTGAGTAAAGACGAAGGGGAGCTGCAGGGCTTGGTGGATAAGTTTGAGAGAGTGTGTAAGAAACGGAATCTAAAGGTGAATGTAGGGAAGAGTAAAGTGATGGTCTTTGAGAGAGGTGAAGTCAGTGAATGTACAGCGAGGTTGGATGGTGAGGAATTGGAAAATGTGAGTACGTTTAAGTACTTGGGTAGTGTGACGAGTATGGATGGAGGTTTGGAGGGTGAAGTGCTTGAAAGGGTACAGCAGGGAAGAAAGGTTGCTGGTTCTTTGAAAGCATTGATAAGAAACAGGGAAGTGAGCATGCAAGTGAAAAAGTTACTACATGACAGTATTGTGATACCAACTCTAACGTATGGAAGTGAAGCTTGGACGTTGTTGGAAGAACACAAGAGTGAGAGCAGTGGAAATGAGTTATTTAAGAGAAGCCTGTGGAGTCACATGGAGAGACAGGCTGGCAAATGAGGATATAAAGGAGCGTTGTGGTGTTGATGTGGATGTGATAGGAAGCGTTATGAGGAACACACTGAGGTGGTTTGGCCATGTGGAGAGGATGGAGGGTGAAAGACTGACAAAGAGAGTGTATGTGAGTGAGGTGGAGGGGGGAAGAGGGAGGGGGAGGCCGAGGATGAGATGGAGAGATGGGGTGGAGAGGTATGTGAGAGAGGGGGGTGTGAGTTGGGAGCAGGGCAGTGAAATGGCGGGGGACAGGGCGACTTTGAGGCGATTTGTTTGTGGCCACCCCAAACGGGATTGAGGCGTCTGGCAATAGATAGATAGATAGGCAAGCCATAACAGAGGTAGGAGACAAGGTGAAGTAAGGTGGAGTGGCCTGGCACTCTACTACACCTTTAACCAGTTCAAATCTTCACCCACTCGCGCCATATTCTCTTTTTCCAGCAATTTCTACCTCCACTTATTTTCTTGCATCATTCATTCCTTTGCTCTTTCCTAACGTGCTCCTTCTTTACATTATCTTTACCGTTCTCCCATTGTCCCATCTGTCGTGCTCAGTGTCAGTTTTTTAATTTCTTGTTTTTTTTTCTATTTATATTTTTTTCTGACATTCTTTATTTCCTTTTCTTTCTGTTATTCGCCCGATATTTTTCTTTTGCTTCATTATCATTTCTCTCCTTTTCTCTCTTTGTTTCGCCTTTTTTCTCCACTGTACTACACTGAATCCCAGTAACAGTAAACTGAAATAAAATAGGAGAAAAGGTGGAAATTTAGAAGCAAAGAATATAAGGAAGGCAACAGTGAGAAAATTATTGATTGAGATGATAAAGAAAAAAAAAAAAGAGAAAGGAAAAGAAGGGAAATGAATCTTGGATGGTAAAAATAATAACTGGAAACACCCACTCATCTTAAATGTCGGGACCAACTGCCTAGCCCTGGGCCCCTACGCTCCTCATGGGGCAATGTAGGATTTGACGATGGCTGGTTGGACCTGTAGTAGAGTGCCCACCCACCCTACCTACATTTAGAACCTTGTGATGCGCTAATATAGCGGACAAAGAAGAAAGAATGAAAGAAAAAAGTGAGAAGACAGAGCGGGAGAACAATGTGAAGGAAAAAGTAAAATGCGAAGGGACAGAAAAAAAGAAAGAAATCGAGATAGAAGAGGAGATAGAACGAAGACGGGTGCAAAACAAAACCATGAAGAAAGAGGCAAAGGAAATCAGGCACAAGGAAATTAAATAGAAGAAATCAGAAAGAAAAATATAAAGGAAGGAATGAGAAGGAATGCTGGTGGTATGGGTGAAAGTTTGAACTGGGCACAACAGTAGTAGAGTGCCAGGCCGGTGCACCTTACTTCATCTACCCTCCTACCTCTCCTGTAGCTTGTGATGCTGTAATATACCTACCTATCTTGGTGTTTATGACTTAATACTCTGCACACTTTAACTTGGCCTATAATTGCCATCTATCCATCTTGAATGCTGAGCCGTAACAGGATATTAACACTAGGATATGCTGCTATACTCTGCCTACTTCAGCTTGACTTAAAATTGACATCTTTACATTAATACTAGACTATGGTATTAATTATGCAAGTGTTATGGAAATTATATAGAGCGGTAATATTGTCGTTAACTGTTCCTGTCGTAACACTCGGCTCTCAAGTCTGTCATAGCAGAAAATAATCGTCTCACTTCACCCTAAATAGAACACTAGAGTCGTCCCGATAATGATATGGTTAATGATGATAGTACTGTATTTACACTCACTGGCTCCTATGCTCTGCCTTACCTAAATAAAATCATTTGAAATTGAATGTAATAGAATCTTAGAGTTTTTCGTCTACCATTGGAGAGCTAATGGTAACGACAGTAACACTCTCAGGCTCCCATGACTCACAGCAGAAGGAAATCCTGTGACGTTACCCGGCATAAAATACAAGGGTACAGGAACTGCTGTATGACAGTATGATAGTCCCAACACTACTGCTGTATGTACCATGCCTTAGATGGATGTATCACTTCAATTTTCTTTTCAATAAGTAATGGGGAAGATAGACCTTTACCCCACAGTTTACTTCAGATTAGATTTAGATTAACTGATTGATTGGTAGAATGACTGATGGATGAGTAGATAAATAAATAGACGGAAGGATAGGCAGACAGGCAGACATGCAAACAGACAGACAGATGGACAGATTAATGAATAGAGAGATAGATTGATAAATAGATAGATAGACAGATACATGGACATAGCATTGAACACATACACAGAACGCCAGTCCAGTATAAAGAACTGTAAGGGAATATTTGATGTAAAAGCAAATCTACTACGCACTATCCGAATAGAAGAGTAATATCACATCAGCCATGATAGGACTTGGGGCCGAATGAAGCACTTTTATTTATTATTTTGTGGGACAGCGGGTCGGGATTTTATTACACTATATATATTTCAGTTTATCAATGGCCCACCAGATCACCCGAACTCAGTGCCGGGAATGAAGTCATCCAGCGTGGAATTGGTATTAACTGTTTTATTGCTGTTTTGTTCTAACCTGCTATTGGCCGTGACTCTGCCATATTCATCTGTGCCAACTCCCGCATATACTCATGTCATCACTTTAACCGCAGTATATACCTAGTAGAATTACTATAATTTCAGCGGTATTCCCTTAGGCATACGAGCTCTTGTGACGCCTCTTCCTTCGTAAATAGTTTTGTACAATTTACACCAGAATATTCTCTGATGTTTTTGATGTAAACCATGTCAATATTTAAAACAAGAGAATATAAAATTCTCATGTTTGAAACAGCTCTGTTATTCTACTGCAACTAGCGCCAAAAGACTTTCTTTACCGGTGAGTGAGTCCGAGGTGGCTGGGAGAGTTGTCACCATTAACCTCTTTCATGATTTGATAAATCGTGGTATTCTGGTTTAGCTAACAGCATACACCTTTATCCAGCTGAGTGTATTTAGAAGCCCGAGACCGTTAATGTGTATATGAGTAATAATTCTCGTGGGAATAATGGTTGCAAAGTCCCTTATACCAATGAGAATAAGTATGTCAACATTAAATACAGTAATAGAAAGGTGTAAAATATCATTAAATCTGATAGCGTATATACCTACTTCAAGTGACTCTTCATTTGTTTTCCTCAAAACGTCATTGCTACGCTAAGAGTTACCAATATTTCCTCTGGACTGTTGTTGTTGCTGTTGTTGTTGCTGTTGTTGCGTTTACACAGCAATGGCAATGGTAACTTTAAGATGGGCCGTAAGAGGAAGACATCAGTGTCTATAACTGTTAAGTGTGGAAACTGGTGTTTTTATGGTTGGATTTTGGACATAGGCTTACCAGCCCGTTCCCTGAGGCTCAGCAGTTCCACGTGCAAACACCTTCACATGTCACTAATTCGGCACTAACACCCACCGTTCATACTGAAAACTAGGGCTGTCTCATTCAGGACTGGTGCACTCGTAATACCTGGGAAGTTTTGTGACATGTTGGTGGGTCTTGTGGAAGACCAGTAAAGTCACTTTTAACTAAATCCAATTCATCAAATTGAGTTGAAGGAGACAAAAAGCTGACTTACACAAACTAAATGCAGTTATAGACAGTTACAACTGAACAGAAATTATTCAGACAATAAATGTCCATGATGCATGAAGGATGTTTTCAGAAAGTCTAAATGTCATAAAGACTTTGTAGTTACTTGTAGAGAAGTATATTTTAGACTTGTGGTCGAGCGGCTTTTATATCTTGTAGTAGTTTCCCCACCAGATGTCATGTAGTGACGGGAGAGGTAAAGAATAATATGGGACTATTTTTATTTGTCTTGGAGATATTAAACAGGTCTCTCCCATGGGAAGAGTATAAGTCCCGGGTAGCTACCTCCCTGTCTCGCTATCTCTCTCTCTTTCTGTTCTAAGGCTAATCTCCGTCCCGACCTCTCTCTAGGGTCGCTTGTCTCCTTCTAAACTCTCTTTCCTAAAATCTGGTGTAGCAGGGGTGTTTCACGTATGTTCCTCATGGTTACCAGATCTTTCTTCACGAGAGGACTGCTGACAGCTAACTGCATCATCTCCTTACTGGCCGCTGTCGTCAGCTTTCCTCCGTGTAAGCATGTTTAGCACTGCTCGATTCTCGCAAACACAACACCTTCTCATCATTTGACTTCCTGCTTCTATCTGTCTCTCTATCTATCTATTTATCTATCTATCTATTATGTAGTCCTATATTTGCTCGGCCGCGCGAAAATGGCGTACCATCGACATTTAATAGTTATAATATATTAATACATACTACATACACATTATAATGAACTTATAAGCTAATTAAGTGAAATACATAATATTGTAAAGTAACATAATTGTATGAATATTGTATACATATATTATTCATAGTAAATAGTGATTATTCAGTAATATTACATTTTAAATAAGTTGTATACATATTTGAATAAATGCATTAAAGTAAATTATTTAACTGTAATACAGTATGTACTTGGGATATTATAGTGAAATGCATACATGCAAGAATAAAAATAGTTTAAAATTAAGATTATTGTAAGAGTTATTAATATTTCATTCAAAGATAATGGTACTGGTCTGTCATATATGGGTCATTCTTCTTTGTATTATTATTATTATTATTATTATTTTATATATATATATATATATATATATATATATATATATATATATATATATATATATATATATATATAATTAATACTATATACAAAATATATACACTTCATTCAGGGTGGTTAACTGTGATGTTAACTTTCCCCCCACTAAATAATGACTCCAAATTAGCAATTCTTGCATGCATTCTGTGCATTGCCAACAGCAATACTGCAACTACAATGCAGACGATTATAAAGACAGTAGGTGCTTGGCTATACACATAATATGGGTTGAACATACTCAAACTCAAATCTTCCCAGGGCTTCATTGTTTCATTGATCAGCTGCATAGTTTCAAACTTAGGTGAAGTCAGCTTAATACTTGTGCTCATGTTTAAGTTCATATTAGGCAGTGGGTGGAAATGTTTGTGTGTATGGTTGATAATGGCGTAGTGATTGATGGTGGAAAAAGTAGACATGGATGGTGTAAATACCGCACAGCAGTCTGGTGCTATGTATAATCCTGAGGCTGATGTATGAGATGGTGGTATATCTGGACAGACTATGTAAACTGATGTGTTATGAGGGAAATAAAAAACTGCGAGTGTCCAATGCGTTGATGGTGTACAAGTTTATCTGGAGCAAAAGTGAAGTTGCAATGATGATGAATATTGTTATTGCTGATGATAGCCATTTCACAAGGGACCGTATCAGTAGGCTGAAACGTGAAAATGTACGCAGGACAAAGATGAACAGCATGTAAGGATGTGTGGCACTTTCGCTCAATCGTTGACTCACTTGCGAAAGTGACAGTGTCTCGTCTCTTGGAGACCATGATGAGTTCGGTGTCTGTGTTGATGTTGATGATGACCAAAGTGTTGTTGTTTCTATAGGGGAAGGGGTGTATTTGGTATACTGTGAACAGGTCTTCCGTGATGAATGGTACATGAACTATCACTGATGTTGGTGTTAGTGTTGCTTCTAAGTACGGGTAATATTGCATAAATTCCCTACTGCGGAACAATGGCTTCAATTTATGTTTATGTATGCCTTGACTAACTATCTGACGTAGCTCATGAACTGGGAGTAAGTCATTTGTGATCTTGCCATCACCAGCATTCGAAATTCCTTGCATAAGTGCCCTGAAATGATCTCTAGTGTTCTCTAATTGTAGTAGAATCGTGTCAATATGTTCTGTGATGATGGAGAAGTGCTGGAAAAGAGTAACGTTGCCCTCTAAGTCATTTATTTTATCTACACTCTCGAGAGCTACGTTTTCTGCTTGTTTCAGATTTTTCACAATTGTCTTCATTGCCGAGTTCTGTCCTGTGATGAATTTATCTTGGTATGTTAGTACCTGAGCTATCTTATTAAATTTGTTGTTTATTTCTTTAAGGTCATCCTCTGTAGCCAATCCAAAGATGTTCCCAAGAACTGCGCCGCCCAGATCGAACAAACCGCGCTTTTGGCGAGTACGTGTGATATTGTTCCTGTCGCTCAGTACCTCCGTTCCATAAGATGGGAGATCTTGGATCATGACGAGCATAGTTGACTTCGCCTGTTCTAGTTTCCATTTCGCTAACTTCACCATTTCATCCACTTCCTTGGTGTTATGTGCTTGTGAAACATAATTCCCTATCTTGAAGTCCAGAGTTCGCATCGGCGTCGCAAGTAGGTAAGTCTTTCAAGTAATCTAGACTTATTTCAGTACTCATGACGTCCTTGACGATTGTAGTCGTGGCCGTTGGAGCTATGAGGCATCCTTGTCGTACTATATGCTTGGGGTCTAGGTGCGCATATACTCTTACTATGTATAGGAGAATCCATAGCATAAGTCCCTTCATCGTAACCTACCGAAAAAAAAAAAATCTATTAATTCCCTATAAAGCTGTGGTTGATGATAGTGATGATGTGCGTTACGGTTGGCTGTTATTTCATTTATAGAACGAGTTTAAATTGATATTTAATTCTCGTAAATGATGTACTGTAGATTTCATTGGAATAGTTGCACCTATGTTCGATTGTTTGGTATATGACCTTAATTTCTTTTTGTAATCATTGTTGTGTTCTTGCTTGGTTTCTTGAGGTACGTTCACCTGTTCGGTTGTATCCGAGGCTAAATAATTATGTGATAATTCCCTTGAAACTCGTTTTAAATGGTCAATATGAACTTGTTTTTCCTCGCCACTTGAAAGTGACTTAATTAAAACTTTGTTTGCTTTTATGTTAATTACTCTGTATGGGCCCTCAAATTTAGGGGATAATTTATTGTCTCTCGTATGAATGACTCCGTAAACAATGTCTCCTAAGCTGATAGGTGAATCTTTTGCCTTCTTGTTAAATGCCTCCGTCATTTCTTCCTTGGACATCGTTAATTGTTTTTTCACTCTTTTGTGAATGTCCTGGAATTCACGTAAACGGAGTTTAGAGTAATCATCGTAATTGTATATAGGCATGCTGTCACCTTCTAGGAGCTCATATGGTAATTTTTTATCTGTGCCATATATAATGAAATGTGGTGTGTCACCAATGGATTTATTTATAGACCCATTAATGGAGGCCTCTACTCTGGGAATCCAATCATCCCAGCTTGCATAATTTTCACTGAGAATGTGTCGTAGCACATCTAATACCTTTTTATTTTGTTTCTCTACCAACCCATTCGATGCTGGGTGATAGGCCAAAACGTTAACCTTTTTGATGTTGTATTGTTTACATATTTCTTGTAAGATCTCAGAATTAAATTCTCCTCCATTATCACTTATTAATACCTTTGGGGTAGTAAAGCGACATATTACATTATCTGTTATTGCCTTTGCTACTGTCTCTGCTGTCTTATCTTTAATTGAAGCTAAAATGACATAACGGGAAAAATGATCCGTTGCTACGAATAAGTATAGGTTATTATTGTATGATAATGGCATCTTGAGTAAATCAACAGCGACAACGTCCCATGGTTGATGTGGTACAGGGTAATTACCCATCGGTGCAGGTGTGATTGGGTATCCTTTGTGTTTCGCACATGATTCGCATCTGTCTATATGATTGTTTATATCTTTTCGTAATGAAGGCCAGTAATATAATAGCTGGGCTTGGTTGAATGTCTTATCCTTTCCAGGGTGTCCTGCATGTGGGCTGTCGTGTATCATTCGTAATACTTGGGGTATCATGTCATTAGGTACTACCAACTGGTTAGTATTTCTTTGGCGTTTTGGTTGTTTAGAGTTAATTTTGTATAATGTATTATTGACCATTGTGAATTGTTCAAGTGGGACATGAAGTTTGGGTAATTGTATGTCATCTCCACTTTCTAACTTGTATATTACTTTTGACCATACTGGGTCAAGTCTTTGTGCCTTTGCGATATCCTCGTGGTTTGGGATATTTCCTTTGAGATCTAACGCCGCAACCTGAATTGTGTTCGGGTTCCTAGATAATGCGTCAGCTACTATATTCATTTTACCTTGTATATAATGTATTTGTACATTGTAGTTTTCAACTGTACATTTCCATCTTGCTCTCCTCCCAGAAAGGAGTTTTTCTTTAAACATACCCACCAGTGGTTTATGGTCGGTGAATAAGTGGATTTCGTAACCATATACCAAATCTCGAAACTTTTGTAATGCAAAAATCACTGCAAGTGCCTCTAAGTCTGTAGTGCTATAATTTTTCTCCGCACCTCTTGTTTGTCTGCTGGCAAATGCAATTGGTTGATTCTTTCCTCTTTTATCTTCCTGCATCAGTACAGCCCCTAATCCTTTAACTGATGCGTCTGTACAAATAAGAAATGATTTTGTGTAATCCGGATATGCTAAACAAGGTGCATTTGTTAGTTTAATTTTTAGATTGTTAAATGCCCTTTTTTGTTCTTCTTCCCATTGGAATACAGCATCTTTTTTGAGTAGTTGGAATAGAGGGAAGGCTATATGAGAGAACTGTGGTACAAAGGACCTATAGTACCCAGCCAGACCTAAAAATTGTCTAACTTCGTCAGTCGTAGTGGGTTCAGGAAAATCTCTCACTGCCTGTATTTTGTCATCAGTGGTGTGAATACCATCAGAGCTTAATTTGTGGCCTAAGAAATTTATTTCCTTAAAGCAAAATTTGCATTTAGAAAGTTTAATTTTTAATCCAGCATCACTAAGCTTTTGTAAGAGTAAGTCTAATTTCCTGAGATGATCCTTAATATTCTTCGTTGCGATAATAATATCGTCAAGATAAACAAATATTCCTTGTCCTAAAATTCCGGGCAATACGTAATTCATAAGACGCTGGAACGTACCGGGGGCTGTCCTCAGTCCCATTGGCATTCTTGTATATTGATAATGGCCTCTGTTTGTTGAAAAGGCAGTGTATTTACGTGACTCCTGAGATACCGGAATCTGATAGTATCCGTTTAGGAGATCGATGGTCGAGAATATATTATTCTCAGGACCAATATTCTGTAGAACATCACATAGCAATGGCATGGGAAATCTGTCTGGGATTGTGTGATTATTTAGTTTACGGTAATCTACTACCGCACGCATTTCTCCATTTCTCTTGGGCACAAAGAAAAGGGGAGCGTTCCACGGAGAAACTGAAGGCTCAATAATTCCAAGCTTTAACATTTCATCGACATACTGATTTGCAAGTGTACGTTGGGAGTGTGGTATGCGATAAGCTGGTACGAAAATTGGTGGTGTTTCTGGGTGCACATTAATCATGTGATTAATCAAGTTAGTACACCCTAATTGTTCTCCAGGCAATGCTACGGTGTCCCTGTGTGTTTCCAGCAGGGTTAACAAATCATTTTCTTCGTCAAATTCACCTGAGTGAATTAAATTCTCTTTTATTCTTTCTCTATCCGTAGATTTTATCTCACTTGTTACTCCACCAATATTTATTTCCTTCACAGGGGCGAAACATTTTTCAATATTAACTATGCAAGTTCCCTTCTTCAACTGAACTTCCCCATTCATGTGATTAATAATGAATATCTGAGTTAGCCCTTCGACGTTCGTATGACATAATGCGTTTTCTACTGACAATCCCTTTACTTTACATAATTCTTCTAAGACAAGAACAGTACTATTCCGTAATTTGCTCTTTATGGTAACCTTCATGTATGAATTAGGTGGTATAACCAAATCATTAGTGAGATGGGCTGGAAAAATTGATAAATCAGTACTGTTACCTGGGTCACTAATTCTGGAGGATGGGGTTGCTGGTGTAAGTGGATCTATACTGTACACTCATCTGTTTGTGTATGTTTGTTTAAGCCTTTAATATTACCAATTCTTTTTGGCTCTCTTCTACCAATCGGTGAGGGCTCTGAAAGTATTTCCTCTATGAATTCATTATCAAAGTCTATTCCATTCATTTGTGGGAGTATAGTTATGTTCTCAGTTCTCATGGATCTTAAGCCCAGTAACATATGAGCTTTAATTGCTAAGTTTTCAACGATATAGAACAATGCAGAGAATGGTCTTGTAGTTTCTGTGAAACTGAGATTTAATCTTATCATACCTTTTACTGTAATCTCTTGACCATCTACTGTGTAGCCTATAATTCTAAATCAGCTTCATCCAGAAAAGTTACTTTCTTTTTATTTTTAAGAATTCTGTTTAGTTCTTCATGTGTTATTAAGTTCACTGGAGAGCCTGTATCTAAAAATAAGGAAACGTTTTGATCCTCACATACAGCTGGTATCAAGATACACTCATTTCCCAACATGCCTCCTATGTGAAGTTTAACCTTGTTCTTCTTTACGTTTGTTCGTTTTTTGTCATGACTTGGTCTTCCCCCGATTTGAACATAGATACAATTTTTTCTACTGTTTTGCAGTCACTAGTCCAGTGCCCTTGGTATCTATGATGCCTACAGTAAGGACCAAATCCTTGTGTCTTTTGATTATCCTCTTTTGCCTTGATAAAGCATTCATACCTTGTATGTCCTGGTTTTGCACAGTAATGACACAGAATGGACCTATCCCTTGACTGTGACCTACGAGGTGATTTCCCATAAAAAGTGTTGTTTATGGCGCGAGACCTGCTCGGGCTGCGCGAAAACTTATGAAACTGCCTGTAGGAAGGCGTGTGGGAACGAGGTCTAGGCGTCTTTGTTTGTTTGGGCTGCCTCATTTCTGGTCGCGATCGATTTTGTTCTCTGTTTGGGGTCGGTGTAGATGTTTTCACAGCTGATACTGTCTCAGGTACCCTGATTCTACCAGAATGTGCATGTGTGTCGACCACACCTGCTTTACTGCACTGCATCTCTACCTCGTTCATTAAGTCTAGCAAGCACATTCCTGGGGTGTACGCGATTGTTTTGGCGATCTTAAGGGTTCTATCAGGTAATTTACACAAGGCAGCTACATAACCAATGATGTCCACGACGAGGTCTGGGGACATCTTTCCATCATCTGTTATCCACTTAGAATTCTCCAGAGTAGCTAATAGGGTTCTCTTGATTGTGGAGACATCAGCAGTTATTTCACTGAGCACATGGTTTGTAGTGTGCTCCCTTACAAGATCTACAATTTTATGTAATTCTGGAATTATACCTGGCAAGAAGTTCATACCTCCAGAAAATTTCTTCAGAAATTCAGTTTTAAATTCATCATATGTCCTAGCAAACTAGATGAGTAAATAAGTTGAATATAGCTACTTTTAGCACTGAGAAGAAATGAGCAAGTATAATTTTACCCACTTGATACAGATCGTAGACGTGTGTCGATACAAAAGTCGATCTCGGAAGAAAATACAGGTTTGATTGAAGATCTCTTGATAATTCTAGTGGTGTGTTGATGGACGATATTACTCAGGAAACTCCATGGCCTGGTATTTGTAGTGGTTAACGGCTGTCCCAGGCAAACCTCAGCATAGAACGTCGAATTTCCAACTTAACTGTGAAAATAAGTGAATATGAGTAGGAGCTATGTGAATAATGAGTAATGAGTAGTGGGTGAGAAGAGCCTGGTGTCAGTCACACGTTGCTTGGCATGGCAGACTCGCGTTGTGATGTCATCTCAGCACATGGTGACGTCGGCTTCCCACACTGGTAGCTGTGGTGAGTGAATGAGTAGCGATGAGTAACTTGAGTGAAGACGAGTGAGTAAGATGAGTTGTGAGTCGTGTCTCACTCTTCGTTTGTTTGTTCCGTTTTTCTATGTGGAAGTTTTCTCGGTCCTTTTCTCTAGTGATTTACTCGTTGTGGGATGAAGACTGCCGCTACTTGTAGGTGCGTGTAGAAGATTATACAGACGACGTAGAGTTGTTAATTGTAGTTGATTGTAGATGGCTGTAGTTGATTGTAGATGGCTGTAGACTTTGTAGACTATTTGCACTGTAGACTGTATTTTGTAGGATTCAATGTAGAACTGAAGTTAATCTTGTAGTCTCGGTTGCTTTTGTAGAAATTTGCTTTTAATTCGGAGACGATGTCCGCAGATTTGCTGGTTTGTCGTTAAGCTACTTGCAAGGCGTCGAGTGATCTCTTGACCTCTGCATCAGTGTAATGATCTGGGAGACGGAGGGGGCTGGATGGAGAGAATACTGTCAGGAGCTGATGTTGTTGGTTGTTTTCAATCTTGATATTTTGTAGTAATTTTAATGTTGATTCGTAGACGAGGTTCGTATACGTTCGCTGCTACCAAATGTCATAAAAATAGATAGATAGATAGAGAGACAGATAGAAGCAGGAAGTCAAATGATGAGAAGGTGTTGTGTCTGCGAAAATTGAGCAGTGCTAAACATGCTTACATGGAGGAAAGCTGACGACAGCGGCCAGTAAGGAGATGATGCAGTTAGCTGTCAGCAGTCCTCTCGTGAAGAAAGATCTGGTAACCATGAGGAACATACGTGAAACACCCCTGCTACACCAGATTTTAGGAAAGAGAGTTTAGAAGGAGCCAAGCGACCCTAGAGAGAGGTCGGGACGGAGATTAGCCTTAGGACTGAAAGAGAGAGAGATAGCGAGACAGGGAGGTAGCTACCCGGGACTTATACTATTCCCATGGGAGAGACCTGTTTAATATCTCCAAGACAAATAAAAATAGTCCCATATTATTCTTTACCTCTCCCGTCACTACATGACATCTGGTGGGGAAACTACTACAAGATATAAAAGCCGCTCGACCACAAGTCTAAAATATACTTCTCTACAAGTAACTACAAAGTCTTTATGACATTTACTTCCTGCTTCTATCTGTCTCTCTATCTATCTATTTATCTATCTATCTATTATGTAGTCCTATATTTATAATACTGTCAAGCTGTGGGTACAGAGGCAGTGCTGGTGTAGTGTTTTAATAATACTGTCAAGCTGTGTGTACAGAGGCAGTGCTGGTGTAGTGTTTTAATAATACTGTCAAGCTGTGTGTACAGAGGCAGTGCTGGTGTAGTGTTTTAATAATACTGTCAAGCTGTGTGTACAGAGGCAGTGTTGGTGTAGTGTTTTAATAATACTGTCAAGCTGTGTGTACAGAGGCAGTGCTGGTGTAGTGTTTTAATAATACTGTCAAGCTGTGTGTACAGAGGCAGTGCTGGTGTAGTGTTTTAATAATACTGTCAAGCTGTGTGTACAGAGGCAGTGTTGGTGTAGTGCTTTAATAATACTCCTTCCTAGAGGTTTTAACTTGCACTTTTTTTTCTGCTTTCACTTTTCCTGTACCCTTTCTCTTTTTCTCTGGTTTCCTCTTCCTATTGCCTTCTGAATTTTCTATATTACAGTAATAAAGCAACAAGAGAAATAGGAACCAAGGTGAAGTAAGGTGAGCGGCCTCAGATCCTTACAAAGGTGTCTCCAGGTCCACCCTCAGTTCAGGTATGGTTCCTTTCGTTTTTTATTTCCTTTTTCTTTCTTTTTTTTTTTACTTATTCTTTTCTTACTTGTTTCCATTTTTGTCGTACTTTCACCTTGTCGTTCTTTCTCCCTTCCTTCTTGTTTTTCTTCTTTACTCCATTCTTACATTATTTATCCTCTTTTTCGTATTTTCCTTCCTCAGTTCTGTCTCGCATTTTCTTAACTTTATACAATATTTCTCTTATTTCTCATTCCTTTGTTTTCTTCTATTATTCCTCCCTACTCTATCATGTAACTTCTTTTCCATTTCTTCTTTCTTTTTCATATACACAATCACAAACTACAAGGATACATACGAAAGGTTATAATCAGAACTAACCTGCATCACCATTATCATCACTATAATCCTCACCATATCACTACCATGACCACCACTATCATTGTCCATACAGTTATCAATTCCCTGCTTAAAACTGTCCTACACCGCCATCACCATCACCACAACCACGATCACAGTCACCACCCACGTCATCATTATCATAATATTTATCAGTCTTCACCACAACCACCAAGAGTTACATTAGATCCAGGCGCTATATTACAGCATAAGAGATGTAGGAGGCGAGATGAAGTTTGGTGCAGCGGCCTGGCACTCTACTACACCTGTACCAAGATCATACCTTCACCCTCTGTTCCAACTTTTTGTTCTCCTTTTCTTTCTCGTTTTATATTTCTCTTTATGTTTCTTTCTTCTTTTCATTCTCATTTTCTTCTATTTTTCTTGCTTCCTTTTTATTAAATTTATTCCTTCTCTCTCTTTTTCTTTCACCCATTTTTTTTCACTTTCATATCATTTTTTCTCCTTTATTTGTGCTCTTTTATCTTTTCATCCATTTGTTTCGTACCCTTATGTATCCATTTCATTCTCCCCACTCTTGGTTTCATTATTTTATCTTATCTCTTTCACCACTACATTATAACATGGCAACCTACAAGAGAGTTAGAAGGCGAGATGTACTAATGTGCAGCGGCCTGGGACTCTACTACACCTGTACCCGGTGCAAACCTTCACCCTTTTGTAGCCGTGATATGAGAGAGGGGTGTGTGAGTTGGGAGCAGGGCAGTGAAATGGCGGGGGACAGGGCGACGTGGAGGTTATTTGTTTGTAGCCACCCCGTACGGGATTGAGGCGTCTGCCAATAGATAGATAGATATCATTTTTCTATTTCATTTCTGTTTTCCTCCATTTTATTCACTTTTCTCGTGTGATTTCATTCACATTTTTTCCATTCCTTCCTTTCTGTCTCAGTTCCTTGTTCTTTCTTTCCTTTTCTTCACCTTTTCATTGTGCATTCTTCGCCTCTCAATTTTTTAACCCATCCACCATTCATAGCTTCTTTGTCCTTCTTTCTTTCATCCCAGTTGGATTAACTCTCTCTCTCTCTCTCTCTCTCTCTCTCTCTCTCTCTCTCTCTCTCTCTCTCTCTCTCTCTCTCTCTCTCTCTCTCTCTCTCTCCTGGATCACAATACACAAGCTATAAGAGAGGTAGGAGGATATATGATCTAAAGTTGACCGGCCTGGGACTGTTCTACTAGACTTTATTACAAATTTGAACCTTTCCTGCTTTCTCTTTTCTTCCTTCATGTTTCCTCTTTTCTGCTTTACATTTAATATCCATATTCTTTTTTCCCCTCCAGTCTTTCTCTTTTTCTCTTATTCTTTCTTTCCTTTCTTCTCTATGTATCCGTCTGTCTTCCTTCCTTTTTTAAATTATAATTCTCTTCTACGGAACTTTTCATCATTTTCTTCTTTCTGTTTCATTCATCTTTCCTTTTTTCGTTTTTTCTTCAAATCTATATTTCTTTTTCTTCACTTCCTTCTTTGTCCATTATTTTAAGCATCACAAAGTAGCCGAGGTACGAGGTGAGGTGAACTAAGGTTATTATCATCACTACTGACCTACAGTACATCATCAGCATCAGCATCAATTGTTATCTTAATTCTCATCAAAACTAATATACGTAACCATCACCTTCATCACGAACATCGTCACTGCAAGCATCATCATCAGGTACATATTACAGCATCACAAGAAAGGCAGGAGGCGAGACGAAGTATGGTGGAGCGGACTGGGACAACTGCAGGTGTACCGAGATCGATTGCAATCATGCCAGACAGCCCTGTGTTTGGACTGAAAACGAGTTAAATTGATGTCCATCGCGTAACACTAAAATGAGCTCGGAATACTGATAATGAACATCCCTAACATTTCGAGTACAACAGAGCTGAGTCAATTACCGTAATGCACTCCAATATTCATGGGCATTCATATTCTGGTATCCATAAAAAATAAAATGCTATGAATGCGGCAAAGTATATCATACACATTATATACATGTAAAACCTGGGAGTGTGTTTTAACTTTTCCTTGTGTGTTTTTCCGACCCAGTTTTAGTCATGCAGTTAATATTCTGGCGTGGTGGGTATGCTGTGGACTGCAGTACATAATTCCCATTCCGTGGCTGTTCTGTAAAACTTGAGCGTAATGATTCCCTGAGAGTAGCAGTGTACTGCACCTGAGAATTTATGTACACATTAGTGTGTTTTATTGGATTTCTGTGTTATTTTTGTGTTTCAGCTTAGCGTTAGTTCCATGACGAAGTGAGATAGATTGACAGATAGACATATAGACAGACAGATAAATACACAAATACCAGAGAGAGGGGGAGAGAGAGAGAGAGAGAGAGAGAGAGAGAGAGAGAGAGAGAGAGGGAACAATCATTATGGCGAAAGGAAGTTAGTTGTTGGAATTATCAGAAAGTGTGATCTCGCGTCCTCCTTCCTACCTGCCTGCCCACCTTCCTTCCTACTTACTTATATATCTGCCAACCAACGGAATATCTTCTTACTTACCTACCTAGCTACGACTGTCTACTTGCCTGGCTATCCACCTACTTAAATACCCACGTATATGCCTGCCTACCTACCTGTCTACCAAGTCGCTGTCTACTCGCCTGCCTACCTACCTGTCTACCTTATCACCAACCTCCCTTCCCGCCTACTTACCTACTTTCCTTCCTAGCTGTCTACCCACCTGTCTGTTTGTCTGCGTAGTGACCATCCGCATCCGTCCTGTCTCAACGAACCCCTCTATTTCTGCCTTGCACTAGCGATTTTTTTTTCTTCTTCCAATTTCCTGACCAGCTGGTCAGCTGAACAGGTCAGGTGCGGGTAAGAGGATGGGTCCATTATGATGTGGCAGGGGTAAACCAGCTCTGCTGTCGGGCCCTGCTGCGGATGTCGCCGATTGCACTGCGCAGTTGACCCTCGTGCAGTGTGGTGCGGTGAGGATCTGTCCCCTCTCCCCTTGGGGTTCAGATGCGAAAGAATGTGTTTGAGTGGATGAGTAAATTGGGAGTGTGTCGTCCTGTCTCGGTTACCTACCTTTCTTTTTGGGAAGCAGCCTAAGTATATAGATAGATAAGCCAATTTCCTCCACCTGAAAACTTAACTTCTCCCATTGTTGTCATTCCTCTTTCCCTTTATGTTTTATTTCGCCGATCCATTATTTAGTCCCTGTTTCAGCCACAGCTTGTCTCCATTTGACCCCCATTTTATAGAAACATTTTCCATGACCCATTACTACATCCCTCCTCTGTCTGTTTATTCACTGTTTCAACTCACTCTTGCTCAACGTCCCCTCCTCTCTGTTTTTACCTTTCTTTGCGTCTTCCTCTCCCTCGTCCCTTCCCTCCTGCGTTCTTCCTCCTAACAACGCTTACTATTGCTATAAGATTTTCCCTGTCATTTCCACATGCCTTTCCCTGTAGAGAGAGAGAGAGAGAGAGAGAGAGAGTCTGTATGGCATTTCTCTTGATTTTCTTCGAATATTTCTCTTTGCCTCCGCGCCTGTTATTTTCCTCTCATCGAATATCAATACTTAACCTATTCCCGTGCCGTCTGTTCTCTTCCCTTAGCATCAGTAATTAATGTAGCCTTATCTTTCTCCTCGGTGTTAATGTATGAGTCTCACATTCCTCCTGGTTCTCTTTTACCACCATCAGCCGTTCTTCCATACAACCTACAGTATGCATTACCAGTTTCCTTCTTGAATTGTGCTTCACTGTTTTATCTGTTTACAGTTGCTGACTAGTTTTGCTCCTCGTAACAGAGTTTTTTTTTTTCTTACCACCTTCTTTTTATAGCAAATTAGAGTGTGTAAATTCTGATTCTATTCTGTGATCTTCATGCCTTCATTATTCTGCTGGTCATCATTATTCTGGATTTTTACATTCCTTGCCTTTCACTTGATTGTCTATGCATTTATAAGTGCAGGAGTGCGAATATATTACACTTCAGAATCTCTTTCTCAATTCTCATCAACTTCATGTCATTATTCCTTATAACAAGTTGCATTATTGTTTTGCCATTTCCCTTAATGACATTCAGTTTCACTTCAGTTTTGCCAGGAGATTCTGAAAACATGTGTCGTTCCTGTTCATTATATTTTCTTGTGACCCCTACGAACTAATGTTGTGCCATGCCAAGTTTCTCGCAGCCTTCAGTTTTCTATGTCATGAATTAATTTTACTACTTTGTTTCTGTCTCTTTCGTAAGAAATATTAGCGTACATCACTTCAGAATCTGTTTGGTGGTCTCCATGCCTTCTCCTTCCTAGCAACATACAGTATCAACCTCCAGCATTTTTACCTGATAATTAATTATAATAAAGCCTTTGTTAATCAACATTTACATGTTTTCTTTCTCATAGGAAATTTTTTATAGTTTTATCAGTATCCTCCTTTTTCGCATGATCTACCTACTGTTTATATAAATGAGTGTGTCTTTAGGAACATAATAATAGTGATTTTGACATCTTGTTTTTTTTTATTTTGTTCATTTATTTAATTATTTGTTTATTTTTTTAAGGGATGGCTTCCCAATATATCTACCTTTGCTCCATCGTCTCTCGGATCACACACACACACACACACACACACACACACACACACAGAAATCTTTAGGTACAAACAGTCATCAGAACGACTTACGTTTGCTTTTCTGAAATATTCGTTTAAGTAAATGTAGTGTTTAGAAATTTTACGTTACTATGTGGAGAGGATTGAGAGCTAGAGACTAACGAGGAGAGCGTATCTGAGTGAGGTGGAGGGGGGAGAGGGAGGGGAAGGCCGAGGATGAGATGGAGGGATGGAGTGCAGAGGTATATGAGAGAGTGTGCGCTGGTAGCAAGGTCTAGGGCGGCATTGGACAGGGCGACATGGAGGCGACTTGTTTATGGCCACCCCTTACGGGATTGATACGTCAGGCAATAGATTGATATTCCTCTTGAAACTGGCTTGCACTCTTCCCTTTACAAACCTCATTCCCTCACCCACATTCTTCCTCATCTCTGTTCACTCCCCCATTTTCCTTTTCTTCTCCCCACCCCTCCTCCAATAATCCCCTTCTTTTCTCCTATCCGCCACTTCTCCTCTTCATCATCTCAATTCTATTACGACTTCCATCTTACTCCCTCCCCTCTTTCTCTCTTTTCCTCTACTCTTCTGCATTCTACGTCCCACTCCCCCTCATTTTTCTCTTCTCTTCATTTTTTCTCCCCTCTCCTCCCCCTCTCCCCGTTTCTTCCCTCCGCCCGCCCATTAACACCTCCTTCGCTTATTCACCACCACGGTACCATTCACCCTCCCCTCTTCTCCTCTCCCGTCACCTTCCACCCCCCCGTCCCCTTCTCACCCCTTCCATCCGCCACTGACTTTCTCCCCCTCTGATTCCCTCATTCTCTGTTCCTTTCCCATCCCTCCCCTCTCCCACTCCTCCCTGTCCTCCCCTCCTTTCGCCCATTATCATCCCGCCTCACAGACTCCTCCCAAAATTGCCATACCGATATCCTCTCGCTGAATCCCTTTTCACTACATTAGGCCTTTCCTCTCCCTTCCTTTATGGTAATTGCTCTCCAGTCCATTTCCTACTGTACATTGGCTTCCATCTGACACTTTCTCCTCTTTCTGACTTCTCTTTTTTCCATCTTGTTCCTCTCCTTCCCTCTTCGCAATAATTTTTCCTTCTTGGTTTCTTTATTAATACTGGTTTCGTTCCACTCTCTTCCTCATCACCGTAAATAATACTCATCTCTAAAGCAAAGTTTTCTGTTTTACCTTTCATGAATATTGCACTGTTTGGGACATTTTTTTCTACAATAACAGAAGAGACGAAGAAAAACGAAAGAATACGGCAAAAATATTCCATACACCTGAATACAAGTGTCCTCCATTTATAAAAAAAAAAAAAAAAAAAAAATGTAACAGTTGGGCATGAACAGCTGTAAGTTGACGTTTGGGGAAAAACCACTCTGGGGAAACGAGTTCCAAAGAGATGCAGATCAGGGAATAAAAGACTTTTAATAGGCAAAAGTTCTGCAGTGTGGCAATGTGTCAGTCTAGTCTTGAACGCTACCAGATGCTCGTGTAGCACGCGGGAAGGTATGATGAGGTGGCACAATGGATGCAGTTTCGTCTGAGCACTTGCCATAAAAGTATCGGTAAATTAATGCAAGGGAAGCAACATATCTTCCTTCCTGTAGGGGAGGTAGTTCATTTGTAACAACAGGTTATTGAGAATTCTAATAGTTCTGTTTTGAATTTTGTCCAGTTGTTTTAGCACAACCTCTCATCATCCATTCCACAAGCGTGAGCAGTATTCCAAATGAGAGTGCACATGACTTGTTAATTATAGCTAACTGCTCATCAGTGATGAAGTTACGGACTCTGTACAATAATCCAAGTTTCTTTGATGTGGTTTTAGCAAGTGATCTAACATGCGAGCTCCAGTGTAAGGCATTGCTAAGTGAAACACAGAGAATTTCAGTACTTTTAGAGAGAGGAATATTAGTAGCAGGTAATATAGGCCTCTGGCAATATGTCTATTAGTACATTGTATATAATAGTGTTAAATGATACAATGTTATTTTGTCCCCATTCTTTGATCATAGGTAAGTCTTGATTTATGGAGACTGCTGTACTGAATTGTGAGTTAGAGATATTAAACATTGCGAATGGGTGTTTAAATGTGAATGAACTGTGAAGTGTTGAGTCACCTACATATGAATGAATAGGATTATGGATGACAAATAAGAGATTATTAATAAGAATTAGAAATCAGGTTGGAGCCAGAACTGATCCTTGTGGCACACTGGCATGAACTGAGTGGAAATCGGAATATACATAATCTGCACTTACACTTATCTTTCTGTCACTAAGATATGAGGGAATCAGAGGAACAGAAGATGATATATCATTGCAAGGGAGTTTGGATAGCAGGGAACGGTGCCACACTCTGTCAAAAGCCTTAGAAATATCAAGGGCGACTGCATAAGTTTCTTCATGTTGGTTAATTGACTGATAGATGGTATGAGTCAGGAGATTGAGTATAACAACTGTGGAACTTTCGTGGCGAAAACCATACTGTCTATCACTAATTCAGTAGTTGTGTTTAAGATGGTTAACACTGTGCTTATTAGTTATAGTCTCAATTATTTTACCAAGAGAAGATGTGATAGCAATTAGTCTGTAATCAGAGGGGTCAGATGAGCTTCCTTTCTATGGAACTGGGTGGATATTGTCTTCATTCCAAGAATCAGGGAATGAATAAGTATATATACATAGTCTGAATAATTTAGCTAGAGCAGACGAAAATTCTGGGGAGTTTCAAAACAACTGGAGGAATTCCATCTGGACGTGGGGCTTTGTTGGTGAGCAAATTGTCTTGAACGGATTTTGGGTATCTAATCTGCATCTTCAGTGGAGTGATTTCTGAAGAGTCAAGTTCTAGTAGCCTATAGGGACGTTCTGGCTCACTTCCTCTGAGGAAGAATCTCTGGCTAATGTACTGGCAAGGATGTTTGCTTTACCACGCGGGTCATTTATAGTGTTACCATCAGATGATTTTAGTGGGGGAATGGGTGATGACTTAATGAAGTTATTATTGAATGAACTGAGAGTTGACCAGAATCATCTATTATCATTAGGGTTATTTAATAGTTTGGATGCGTGATTGTGAAGAAAGTTTGATTTGGCGAGATTAATTACTGCTTTTCCATGGTTTCTAGCAATTTTAAACTGACTGAGTGATTCAGATGATTTTGATATTAAGTAAATGTTATATTCTAAGGACTTTTGGGTTGTTGCTCTGGCACAGTTGCTGTCAAACCATTTTGGGGAGTCCTATCCTTTAGTGAACTGTTAACTGAGTATGAACAATTCCATACCAGCTTGTATTAAATCATTAATGTGGGACTGGGTAGAATTGACATCACTGAAGAAGAAGGACTACCATGGAATAGAGGTAAGATAATTTCTAAATCCATCCGAGTTTGCCCTATTAAAGTGCCGTCGGGTCACCCTGACTGGTTCAGAACGGGGAGGTTTGGGGCAACTGACTGATGAGGCTTTGATGAGATTGTAGTCGGAGGATGTAAATGGTGACAGTACTTCTATCCTGTACTGATCTGGATAAATTTGCCAGGAATAGGCCCAAGAGATAAGCGTTATGGTCAGGATTATCTGATAATATGGTTGGTTGTTTTACCAATTGCGTGAGATTAAGCAATTCTGCAAACAGCTGGCATTCAAAAGAAGTATCGTCAGTCCTGGCAGAATGCAATAACCATTCTACATTACGGACGTTAAAATCACCCAAAACGGTAATTTCATGGCAAGGGTGAGGTTCAGGTTGAGGACAGAGGACACCAGTAATCTGCTGTATGGATTTTTTTTTTATTCGTTTGTTTTTCCTTCCTCTGTTCTGTTATTTAAAAAAAAATACACTGGGTTCTGGAGAATCATTAGGGAACGATAAACTAGAGATATATTTGGTAATATATAGCTAATTTAGTTTATATAATGAATAATAAACTAAATTAGCTGAAATGGAGTTCAAAATAGTGTCAATTGCAAATTCAGAATTGAAACAAGTGGTGCCAGGCACAACAAACCTAGCTGGAGAGCAGTTTTTCTATTTTCAACCGTTTTCTAGTTATAGCCCCCTGAAAATGTCTGCTCTTGCATTTGACCTTTCAAGGTCATTCAAGTTCAAAGGTCATGGTGCCAAATGAAAGCCCAAATGAGACTTTCTATATCTTGATAATAGCAAATATTTCTGTCTTCACCCGGTTTCGAATTTTAGCCCCCTGAATATCCGTGACCTTGAGTTTGACCTTTCAAGGTCACTTAAGGTCAAGAGTCATAGTACCAATTATAAGCCCATCTGCTACTTCCTATATGGTGATAATAGTATATATCTGTCTCCATCCGGTCTCGAGTTATGGCCCCCTGAATATCCGTGACCTTGGGTTTGACCTTTCACGGTCATTGAAGGTCAAAGGTCTTGGTGCCAAAAGAAAGCCCATATGGGAGTTCCTTTATGCAGGTAATGGTAAATATCTCTAGATTCAACCGGTTTCAAGTTATTGCCCTTTGAAAATTCGTGACCTTGCTTTTGACCTTTCAGGGTTACTGGATTGCCTCTAAAATATAATAAATTTCTTTTGAGGCCAGTGCCCACATATCCTGAAAGTTTCATGTAATTTCATTCAGCGTTTTTCCGTAATGTTGCCAGCAAACAAATAAACAAAGGAAGAGGCTCTGCCAAAAACAATACCTCGCCGGACTCCGTCCAAGCGAGGTAATAACAAGAAGTGCCACCCTTGTTAAGGAAGGTTGCGAGGAGATGGTAACCAGGAAAACATACTGGAGAAAATGTCAGCAGAGGGAGAGATGTGGGTATCTGTGAAGAACAGGGCTAGAAGGGATATGGACTGGAGGAAAAAGTGAATGGAATTCATATTGGTACTAAGGACACGACATTAGTGAAATATAACGCCGAACCGGCGCTTCTCCACCGACGAGTATGAACAGTGTTTGCAACAGCCGCTGTTGGCACAGTCGCATGACTGCGGCAGGGAGGACTCTGTGCCGCCAGCCCTACCCTATCGGAGGTGGCAATCCGAGATACAAATTAACTTAAACCAGAATACTCTAACCTACCTAAACCTAATCTAATCTTATATATTGTATCCTAAGATAACCTAATCTAATTAAACAGAACAAAATTAACTTAAAATATCCTAATATAACCGAACCTAAACTAACTGATCACAACATTATTTCACTTAACCCAATCTAAAGGAACCTGACTTAACCAGCCCCAACATAACATAACCTAACTTAAGCAAGTCTCACCTACTCTCCACCTCATTTACAATATACCCCTTTCATCTAACATGCTAACTCACCTTCACACCCTCAATCTGAAGCAGTAAATCGATGAAAGTGAGATGCACAGGCGGGAAGAACGAGGAAGAGGACAGGACGGGGTATGGAAGATGTGGGCTAAGTGGATGAAAAAGGGAAAGAGAAAGTGATGAAATGGGGGGCTTGTGTGTGTGTGTGTGTGTGTGTGTGTGTGTGAGAGAGAGAGAGAGAGGGGGGGGGGGATAAGGAGAATGTAAAAAACAACGAGAGGCAAGGTCAGCACTAAACATGGACACAGACTGATTACGCTTGGTAATTACCCAGGAAAATTGACACTCTACTGGACTGGTGCATATTGGGTGAGAATTTAACTTTCAATAATTCGCCAATGTATACTGAACGAAAGGATGTTAGTCCTCTTTAAATGAACGTTTCTGCTTCTCATAATCGTATTGCCTTTTGGCATGCTTAATTTAATTTAGTGCCTGGGTCCCTCTAACTCACCCCAGGCTGTATAAAATTGTTTAGTGGGAGTAAAAATTCACTGTAGATGTTTGGCAACACCACCATCAACAACGTAGCCATAAAAGGATTAACGGTATTAACACTGATTCATTTAACGTCCTCTGCCTGACACACACTTCAATAAAAATTTGGCATTATCAGTAACTGAATACCTTAGTTACCTCAACCATGACAAGCTACTTCATGCCAAGCCAGCATCAATTGCCTCAGTATGGTGGTCTTTTCCTTCTCATTTTTACTCTTAACATCTCCACACGATTGTTTTCGGGTTAGAAGAATCCTCTCCAATGCGAGGGGTCTGGTATGGCCTGAATCTGCCCATTAAGTATAAAATTCATCCAGATTTTTAAATTATAAATTCATCTGATTTTCGTGCTATTAAAACTTAAAATTCGTCACCGTATTGAAGAGATTCTCTAGTTCAAACAAATAATGTCATCATATATGGTCTTGCTTTCTTCAGACGATTATATTAATCTCAGGAAAGGGTTTTCGAACTGTACATGTTAGATATAACCTTCATGAACACCGTCACTAAAAGACGTCCTGTGTTGGGTAAAGTTGTCTGGTATTCGTCTGACAAAAATGGAAAGAAACGCCATCGCAATGAAATTTGTTATTGATTCAAGGAGAGTGTGACAGGACAAAAACAGAGCTGAGACTGCCTGAGAATCTGTGTAAGTGTGGTACCCACGGAATGTTGAAGTGAACGAGGGAATATAATTATTATGACAGCAGGATGTGCTTGTGTGTAAAGGAAAACTTTAAGAGGGAAATGTGTCACTGTGATCCGTCAGCACCAAAATGCTATTGGGTGGCATTGTTGTTATATCGTTTTTGTTGCGTCCAGATGATAATCAGTCTGCATCATAAAATACAACAGTGATGGCTGGAAACCACAACTAGGATGAAGTCTGATTCTCTCCTCCCGGCAAAAAGTAATATGGGTTGAAGCTCTGGACCAATATCCTCAATGAAAACTTCAAGGTGACCTGCTTGGTAATGTGTCTTCCATGACGAAGGTTGATCATGACATATTTGGTGGCGTGATTATCCCAGCACAACTGCACCATCACGGGCCCCAACAGACTCCCAGGCCTGAAAGTTAACTGATTTACACCCGTGATAATTAGGCACCTGAAGGCGAAATTCTTGGACCTCTCAAATGAGGAATTAACACCATCAGTGGTTCTGGTGAAGCCTTCCCACAAACAGGTATCGACCAGGGCGACAGTTGCTTCATGATTCCATATTATTTTCGGAAGAGGAGGCTTCTTGCTTAGCGGTTTGATTTGCTTATAACTCTTATTTTTTTGCATGTTATTTGTGTCCATTTAATACCGACAAATATTTACCCTGCATATTACACTTATTTTCTTGTGGTTTACATTTATCATCGTAATCCTGACATGGTCTGCATTACTGACGTACGAGAGTATTTTAACCTTCAACGGGCTGAATATAACGCTGAAGAGCTGTTGCTAAATATCCCAACCCAACAAGAATTCAGTATTATGTTGGCTTGATAAACCTAACTCACCTTACCTCAGTGATTTATTTCCCATGTTACGTTTTGATATTGTTTTCATCGCTATTTATATTTTCCAAATACTTTGTCCGTCAGAATGAAATATTAAATAAGCCGCCTAAACAAGTAGGCCTACCAGCTGAGAGAACGTCAGCGCCCTTCGATTAATGCCCTTAGAGTGGTGTGGTGTGAAAGGTGATTTGGGTATGGCTTGGTGTGAGATGGTGGTGTGGTGTGGTGTGGTGTGGTGTCTATGCGTAAGTTGGCAAAGTCTGTGGGAGTGAAACGCCTCAACTGAAAATCGTTAGCGAGAGAAAGAGGGGAAAAAGCTTTTCCATGAGATGCTGCCTCATCTAAATGCATTGGAATGTATTACACTCCAAAGAAATTAGCTTGTACGACAGATGTGCTATGAAGTCTGCCACGCCACTGAGAACACATCCAGGAGGACGGTGGCCCGGACTCGTGTCGTTAACAAGGTTTCCTGAACCTCTTCCTTAACAGCGTATATTGGCATTGCGCGTAATTAATTAGTTGTACTTAATTTTATATATATATATATACACACACACAGAGAGAGCCCCTGTGGTGCAGTGGTAGAGTGTGCGTTTTTCACGCTGGTGAGCACGGGTTCGCCTCCCGCCAGAGGTGTAAAAACTTTGGGAAGCGTTCACCAAGCCACGTATTAAAATGACATAGGCAACATACACGAGGACAGTTGTTATACGCAAGGTGGTAGTGAATCTGCCATGGCGATGATAATATGGTGAATAGACACTGTGCATTAAGTGTACAGTAACTGCTGACGCATCAGAGCACAAACTCCACATTATTTGGCTCAGTAGTAATGCACAGTAAAATGGCGTGGACTGGCTGTACGTCATTTTTATTGCTGGTGGATGCGATATTTTAAGCTTGTTCAGCATAAAGTTGACATTTATGCTGGGCGAGTCTCAGTGAATGTGCAGCTGGCTGTATTTAAAGCGCGGTAAACAAGGCACTGGGCGAGGTGGTGTCAGTGGGGATGGTGGTGTGAGTTAAGTGGCCTGAGTGAGAGTGGGGAAGCTGGCGTGATTCTGGTAGCGTGAGCGAGAGTGAGGTGATTGACGTGACTGTGGTGGTGTGAGAATGAAGTGACTTGTGTGATTGTGGTGGTGTGAGTGTGAGTGAGGTGGTGGTGTGATTGTGGTGGTGTGAGTGAGAGTGGGGTGACTGGTGTGACTGAGGTGGTATGAGTGACAGTGAGGTGGCTGGTGCGACTGTGGTGGAGTGAGCGTGAGTGAGGTGGCTGGTGTGACTGTGGTTGTGTGAGTCAGTTTGAGTTGGCTGGTGTGACTGTGGTGCTGTGAGTGTGAGTGAGGTGGCTGGTGTGACTGTGGTGGTGTGAGTCAGAATGAGGTGGCTGGTGTGATTGTGGTGAGGTGAGTCAGAATGAGTTGGCTGGTGTGAGTGTGATGGTGTGAGTCAGAATGAGGGCTGGTGTGAGTGTGGTTGTGTGATTGAGAGTGAGGTGACTTGTGACTGGTGGCGTGAGTGAGAGTGATGTGGCTGGAGTGAATGAGAATTAAAATGAAGTATCATGGACTGCCTGGTGTGGAAGAGATGGCTTATGAAAAGGTGACTAATGTGAATGAGGTATTAAAAGATGATACTGTGTGAATGAATGGGTGTGAGAAAGACGGAGTGATCGATAATGCCAGTGTGAGTTAAGATTGGTTTAGTATTAGGAAGTGTTAGTGTGCATACCTGGTGTCAAAGAGTGGGGTGGTGCGAGTGAAGAGAAGTTTTATTTAAGACGTGCAAATGTAGTGAAGGAATGTATGTGAGGTGTTGGGTGATGTTATGATGAGGAAAAGTGAATATGAAATGTGTGAATGGAATTATGTAATCTGAGGTTATGAGAAAAAGCATAGTGAGTTAAGTGATGTGAGGTGATCTGAGTAAAGCAAGCTGGGCAAGTAAAATATATGCCAACAGAACTGGTGGGAATGTGTAGATTAGGTTAATTTTATCAAAAATAGGCGCCAGGAATTAGCCTAAGGGAAAAAGTTAAATAGGTAGACGGACTGATTGACAGTCAGAGAGAGAGACAGAGACAGAGACGGAGAGAGAGTTAGTTTCATTATTATCTACAGATACAGTTTGATTATCATCTCTCTCTCTCTCTCTCTCTCTCTCTCTATGTTGGAGAAGGCACATTACACGCGTGTGTACACGTTTTTAACGCTTCTGAACGGGCATCGAACCTGAGACTTTTAGGTAAAGGTCAGGCACTGTTACCACTACAGTATGGCGTGATAAAAGCTAAGCCACCTAATTCTATGAGGAACCAGGTAAATCCGTTTTGGGAGGATATAGTTCAGTCTCAACACATCAGGATTTTTGCTTAGCTCCACGCACCTCAGCAAGTGACAGAGCAGTTTTAATCTACCCCAGACACAACACAAGGGTCTTTATATGTTGCAAAGACACATTACAAGCGTGTGTACAAATGTCTTTAACGCTCCTGACCGGGAATTATATAGATGTGTTGGCTTCGATTCCCTGTCAGGAGCGTTAAAACCTTGTGTGTGTGTGTGTGTGTGTGTGTGTGTGTGTGTGTGTGTGTGTGTGTGTGTGTGTGTGTGTGTGTGTGTGTGTGTGTGTGTGTGGCATTACAATCGGATGGAAAGCTTTCGGTAAATATAAAGATATCATGAACAGTATCTTGCCAATATGTATGAAACGAAAAGTATATAACAAATGTATTATCCCAACTATGACATACGGTTGTGAGACCTGGAAACGGACAAAATAGATGGAAAATAAACAAATCCGTCTCAAAGAACAATGGAAAGATTAATGTTACGAATATCTTTAAGTGATAGGAAAAAAAATCAACTTGGCTGAGAAAGTAGACAAAACCAATAGACATTATAGAAGTTATAAAAGAACATAATGGGGGTGGACAGGTCAGTAGCAAGAATAAGGAATAACCGATGGAACAAGAGACTGGCTGACTGGACACCAAGAGATTGTAAGTGAAGCAGAAAAAGGCCAGACAGGAGGTGGAGAGACAAGTTGCAGAAGTTTGCAGGCAAAACGTGACAGAGATTGGCTCAGTCAAGGAATTCGTGAAGAAGGTAGGGGGAGGCCTTTGTTCAGCAGTGGTCTTGCAATTGCTGCTGCTGCTGTTGCTGCTGGTATATCCCTATATATCTATATCTATCTATCTATCTATCTATCTATATACACATATAGATAGATAGATAGATAGATAGATAGATACATATCTATCTATCTATCTATATAGATAGATAGATAGATAGATATACATATATATATAGATAGATAGATAGATATAGATATATAGGGATATACCAGCACCAACAGCAGCAACACCAGCAGCAGCAGCAATTGCAAGACCACTGCTGAACACAGGCCTCCCCCTACCTTCTTCACGAATATATATATATATATATATATATATATATATATATATATATATATATATATATATATATATATATATATATATATATATATATATATATATATATATATTCATCCATCATCCAATCCTACATTGCCCCATGAGGAACGTAGGATCCCGGGGCTAGACAGTTGGTCCCAACATTTACGATGAGAGTGACCAGCCTCATTCATTCCTGAGTGGCATTACATGAGCAGTCAGCCCCACCCACTCCTTGGATATAAACCTTCACCGGCTCAATCCGATTGGTGCGCAATAATTACCCACTAAACCACCAGGCGCCAAAATTTGGTTATAATGTTACCACCCAGCGTAGTAAATGGTTTCCTGGTGTACAGGAAACCATTTAGCTTGTCACTCAGTGCAGAATCACCCACAGGCAGAAGGAAGAGGAAAGAATGAAGGAAAGACAGAAGAGGGAGTGTAAAGTTACCCGTAGGCAGAAGGACAAGGAAAGAATGAAGGAAAGGAAGACAGAAGAGGATGGAAGGAAAGTACGATGGAGAAGAGGAAAGAGCAGACACCCGACAGCAGCACTACATCGACTGAGTGGATGGTGAGCGCCCCCACTTACCACAGAATACATATATATATATATATATATAAATATATATATATATATATATATATATATATATATATATATATACATATATATATACAGATATAGATAGATAGATAGATAGATAGATAGATATGTAGAGAGAGAGAGAGAGAGGAGGGAGAGAGAGATACATATACAGGTAAATATATATATATATATATATATATATATATATATATATATATATATATATTTATATTTATATATAATTTATATGTATATATATATATATATATATACATATATATATATATATCTGTCTATCTATCTATCTATCTATCTATACATATATATATATGGATATAGATAGATAGATATAGATAGATAGATAGATAGATATAGATAATTGGACAGACAGATATATGTAAGTAGTGAGTTACAGAAAATACAGGAAGGCAAATGACACGCAGATAGACAGACAGGTTGACAGGCAGATAGAAATCTGAATCAGGTGTGCATGTTGGTAATTATCCCCGGCCAGGTAATGCCGAGTTGGGCGTCAGTGTTGGTCTTCCTCGCCTCCTGATTACCACTTCCATCCTGTGTCTTTTATACTTTCTAATATCATACTCTTTATTTATTTACTATAGCCACTCCTATTATTCCTTCATCATATGCTCTATTGTAATTTTTCTTATTGCACTGTATATTACATTCCTTATCATACTCTCGTATACCTTCATTATCATACCTTATGATAACTGAGTGCCGCGCGTGAAGTGTGGCCTTTGAGGGTAGAGTTCTGAGAAGTAGACCGGAAAATGCTTTAGACGAGATTATAGTGTGACCTCAGAGTTAAGGGACTGAATAGAGAATATGCAAGAGTTCGATCAGCGTGAAGAGCCGCCATTAGGTGACCAAGGCCGCTGCATGCAAGTACGTTAAAGCCCTTATAACTGCATTTTAGACCAAGTTGAACTGGACAGAGTATTAAGATTTAGCATTATAAACACCAAGACATTTCTCTTCTTTCACTTGCACAGTTAGTCTCTTACAGTTAGGCTTCTTTTCTCCTCCATTCTTGTTTGTTTTTCATGTTATCCTCTATATTACATGATCACGAGACGGGTGGGAGGGTAGATAGTATAAAGTGGAGCGAATAGGGATTCTTCTAGGAGTGTACCAAGTTTAAACCTTACTTGCTATAATTCCTGCTTTTATTATTTATTGACCATCATTATTGACTTCATTTTATCCATGTCTCATACTCTTTATCCCTTCATTCTCTCCTCCATTCTTCTCTTTCTTGTTTTTTGTTTCCTGTATATTACTCGTCTTATATATTTTATGTCTCCTTCTCAGTTACCATGATCTTTCTCTTTCCATTGTTACTGTCTGCCGTGTTCTAATACAGGAATGACACTACAAGACAAGCAGCAGCCAAAGTGAGTAAGGTGGACCCGCCTGACAGTCTAACAAACCTGTCTGCAGTTATACCCAATGAACCTTGTGGCTCATTTTTATTTTTATTTCCCATTTTCTGTTTTTTCTTTCTATTTCACTCCTCTGATATTTTCTCTTGGTCTTTCTTCCTTTCCATTCGTTCTTTCTCCATTCTTTCTGACATGTTTATTTCTTTTTTCCATTCTATAGTTTAACATTCCTTCTATAGCATTTGCCCTTGCTGTTTCCCACTCTCTATATATTTTTGCACTCTTTCATGTAATTCTTTGTTCCAATTACATGTTTTTATCCCATTTTCTATCCTTGGTCCATGTCTCTCTCTCTCTCTCTCTCTCTCTCTCTCTCTCTCTCTCATATACCCGGTACCATTTTATTAAAGCAACACAAGCTAAAAGAGATGAAGGAAGTCTGTCATGATCAGTACTAACCACCATCACCACCACCACTACTACCACCACCATTATCCATACAGTTATCATTAGTCTCATTAAAACTAACCTATACTATCATCACCATCATCATTACCACCATCACCACCACCACTACTACCACCACCATTATCCATACAGTTATCATTAGTCTCATTAAAACTAACCTATACTATCATCACCATCATCATTACCACCATCACCATCAGTCACCATAATCATCACAACCACCATTATCATACATCACTACAACAATCCACTACATAGATCCAGTTCCTATATTACAGCATCACAAGCTATATTTCCTTCTGTCTCCCTAAGTTTCTTTCTGTCCTCAATTCCTTCTCTTCTATCCTCTGTCCCAGGGGTTCTTAACCTGGGGTATCGTACCCCTTGGGAGTATGGGGACAAAATCCTAGGGGGGGTGGGACTCGTTCTCTGGTTATTAAAAAAAAATGAGAAATTATCTGTTGCCGTTTTCCACAAGGAAATAAATAGTATAAGATGCTAATGCTTTTCTGTCCTGTTCTGTTACTAGTTATCCACATGTAAAGTAAAACCAAGCTGCTGGCATCTTTTTAAGTCATACTGGCACCTAATGGGACTGGTGATGATGATGATTTCGACAGTGTGGTGAAGGGGGTATGGGCACATCGTGGGCAGTCCACTGGGGGTCTGGACAGGCAAAAGGCTAACACCCTCTGCTCTATCTCCTTTCTTTTCATTCTTTGTCCTTTCACTTTTTTTTTCTCCTTTAATCTCATATTTTACATTATTTTTTTTTCTTTCATGTCTCTCATTCTTTCTCGTTCATTTGCTTCTTCTTTCCTCCCTTTCTTCCCTACTTTACGAGAATAAGGCAAGAGGGAAGTAGGAGCCGAGATGGAGTAAGGTGGAGCGGCCTGAGAATCTGTCAGTGTTGTCTCGAGTTCGACCCGCGTCCTGAAGTGGCTCTTTTTTATAATTTCTCTCTTTCTCTTTCCTCCTTTTGCGCCCGTGGTCGGGGAGCAAGAGTGGATATTATGTTTTAATGTGTGTGTGTGTGTGTGTGTGTGTGTGTGTGTGTGTGTGTGTGTGTGTGTGTGTCAATGCACAAAACTTGATGGAAGGCTTGACGGTCAACCAAGGAGGAAACCAATTGTTTCTGAGAGCAATGTGTCAAATGCCAAGGTCGCCTGGCTAGGCCAAACGTTGACCTAGCAAAATCAACTTTGAGTTTTCATTCAAATTATACCAATCTCTGGGGAACGGTTGAGGGTAAGGCAAGAATGAAGCCATTTGATTTTGAGAACATTGAGTCAAAGGTCAAGGTCACAAGGCAAGGTCAACGTTTCACCTCAGTACGTGTTTGCTAACAGAATAACTCAGTTATCATCCGATTAAAAAAAAACTAAGTTGAAGGGTTGAAGGTCAGGCAAGGAGTAAACATATGGCATTTTAGAAACAATAGGGCAAAGGTCAAGGTTACATGGCAAGGTCAACTTAGGTCATTTTTATCCGATGCAAACTAAGCTTTGTGGAAGGGTTGAGGGTAAAACAAGGATAAAGAGATTCGATTTTGAGAACAGTCAAAGGTCAAGGTCAGAGAGAAAGGTCAAAGTTGCAGGTCACTGGGTAAAGTCATGTCAAACAGTGTTGATCTAATTTGAATCAAACCTGGTGAAAGTGTTAAGGGTTAGGCCAGAATGAACTCAATGGATTTGGAGAGGAATCTGTCCAAGGTCAAGGGCACAGGACAAAGGCCACATTTCGGCCCTTAGACCAGCTGGTGGGCGCAGGGGTTGCACTGAGTCAGCCTTAGTGTTAGGTTTGCCTTACCTTTTCTCTTTGTTCTTGTTTTTTGTTCCCTTGTTCTCTTTCCTCGTCCTTGCTTCGGTATCTCTCCCCTCCTGTATTTTTTTTTTTTTATTACATTTACCTTTTTCTTTTCTTTGTAACCTTTTTCGGTATCTCACTTTATGTCCCATTCCTTTTTTTTTTTTTTTTTTTCTTCTGATTACTTGTCTTTTTTCATTTCCTTCATATTTTCGTTCATTTCCTCCATTTGCTGTTATATTTTATTTCCTTTCCTAATCTTTCTTTTTCACTCTACTGTACAATATACCATGTAGTAGACGGGGGCAACCATCATCCACTCACTTGATGTAGTGCTGCCTATTTCTTCCTCCATGTCTTCTGTTTTCTCTGTCTGTTCTTCTCTCTTCCTATTTGTCACATCCTTCCTGTCACTGTTTATAACTTCTTTCCACTTCAGGTGGATCAACACTAAGTGACAATCCAGATGGTTTCCTGTAACCTAGGAAATCATTTACAACGCTGGGTGGTAATCATATAGCCAAATAACAAGGTGACGTGGAACCTACTATGATGCCCCTGTTACCTCGGTAGAGACGCAAATGCGGCGTTCACCCAGGAACCAAACATCCATATTAATCTCCGCACCTCACTGTGATGGGACGTTGTCAGCCGCATGGGAATACTGGTCCTTGCACGGGAAAGCCCTGCTGGGGATGTTGCTTACCTGCGGTTGATAGGTCTATTCGATCAAAAAGGCTTCGGTAGAATAACAACAACAACAACATAACAATCTACTATATGGTTTGTAGGTGATATGAAGTAGTGTTATTGTTAACATTACTAACTCATTTCACAATCATCATTACTATACCTCATACGAAGTAATCTGGCCAGGCATGTATGGCAACACTGTTCCTGCCGAGATTCAGATTGGCTGGAGGTGTTTGTTCGATTTCGTTGTTGCTAAAACTGATACTCTCTTTATTATCAGATGTGACACTGAGTTTGTTGACAATACAATCATCAAAAGCAATAACAAATTCGTTATATACTTATCAACAATGAAATTTTCGTAGGAAGATAGAGATATGAGTCAACAAATTATTATAACAGTCCAAGTCAAGGTCAGCATTCGAACAATTCCTTTAAATCTCTGACACTCCGTAATATAACAGAAAATTAAGGAAACCTGCTTAATCTATGCGTTGGTATAACACATTTAAATTTTAAGATCAGTCCGTACTGGAATAATAGAGAGTATACAATGAAATAGTTTTCCTTTAGCCTACTTTGATTTTTCGCGATTTTTTCAAACCTCCCTCCCCGCAGAACTCGTTTTTTCATTAGAATTTTTAATTACTCAGAGTTGTGGCACGATTTAAGGGTGCGGACTGATCTTAAAATTTAAATGTGTGTTATACCAACGCATAGATTAAGCAGGTTTCCTTAATTTTCTGTTACATTACGGAGTGTCAGAGATTTAAAGGAATTGTTCGAATGCTGACCTTGACTTGGACCGTTATAGTACTTTGTTGACTCATATCTCTATCTTCCTACGAAAATTTCATTGTTGATAAGTATGTAACGAATTTCTTATTGTTTTTGACGATTATATTGTCGACAAACTCAGTGTCACATCTGATAATAAAGAGAGTATCAGTTTTAGCAACAACGAAATCGAACAAACACCTCCAGCCAATCTGAATCTCGGCAGGAACAGTGTTGCCATACATGCCTGGCCAGATTAATTGGTATGAGGTATAGTACCACCACCACAACTATCATCATCATCCATACAAGTAGGATGATGGCTGCTTGGAGTGTATTCTTGGTAGGTGCAGATGATTTTGTTGGAGTTGTGAGGCAGGTGTTGTACTGAAGGGGTTAATGAAGGCTGTATTTAACGCCTTCACTTGCAAGAGTCTCTCCTAAGCTGGTGAGATCGTCTGGAGATAGCAATAACAAAATACAAAATACATCCTCCGGCTGAAGGGGTTACAATGGCATTATTACCTACGACAAGGAGGTTATGTTATTGGCTGGCTTGGTTTGTCTGTCACACTCTTGCCAACATTGTGCCAAAACTATTGCAGGCAATGGCATCTAATTTTTAGTACTAAATTAGCACCATCAGAGAAACAAGTCATTAAATTATGGCGATAAAAGCTTAGAGGTCAAGGTGGGTGTAAATAAAATCAATAAAGCTGGGATGGTGGTGGGTAGGGCTGGGCGGAGAACATAAATGGTGATGGTGGTAGTGATGATGACAGTCCTCCTGATGACGGTGGTAATGATGATGTTGATGGTGACACTAGTGTAGGTTATTAATGACACTAATTATGACTGTATGGATAATGATGGTGCCGTTGGTGGTGGTGGTGATGCAGGTTAGTAATGACCAGGATAACCTGACGTTATCTTTTGATGCTTGTCATGTTGTAATATAATGGAGGAAGCAAGGGGGAAGGGAGGAGAAAAAAGACATGGGGGAAATGATTCATGAAAATGAAAAGACATCAAAATATGGAAGACAAAGAAAACGGCATAGAATGGGATAGAAAAGAAACTTAACTGATCAAAAATGAAAAGAGATACAGTAGAAATATAAAACAGAGAAAAAACAAAGAGAAGAACGACAAAATAGAAAAAGGACCACAAGAAGAAGAATTGTAAAACAAAGAAAGAAGAGGAAGTATAAACTGAGAAGGAGTATGGGCAGTGAAAGTAGAACTCCAGATACCTTTGATAGAGCTTGAAGCCGATCCACCTTACTTCACCTTGGCTACTACGTCTATTGTAATTTTTTGTTGTAATACAGTGAAGAAAAACAAGAAAGAAAAGGAAGGAAAGAAATAGGTAGAAGTGAGAGCAAACTGAAAAAAAAAAAAATGAATAGAGACTCAAAAAGAAGAAAGGAATACAAATAATAGAGGGATTGAAAAGAACGATGAAAATAAAAAAGATAAACAAATGTAGGAGAGACATAAGATGAGGAAAACTGAGAACTGAAAGAAGCGAATGGATAGAGTGAAAGGAATTAACTCAGCACACCTGTAATAGTCCAGGACAGGTTCACCTGCAATATATGTGTGATTTTGATTAATGAAGGTAATTGTGGTGGTGGTGATGATGGTGATGATGATAATGACGACGATGATGGTGCTGGTAGTGGTCGTGCTGGCGGGTTAAGTTTTTACTTTCACCCTCCTTAAAAGGCGGAGCAATCATGTTTTTGCCTGCCTCTGTGTGTGTGTGTGTGTGTGTGTGTGTGTGTGTGTGTGTGTGTGCGTGTGTGTGTGTGTGTGTGTGTGTGTGTGTGTGTGTGTGTGTTTGCATTATATGTCATGAACGGCTAGACCTATCAACATTAAACCTTTAGGGTATCAAGGTATAGGCAAAATCTTGGACGAGTTCGAAAATGGGCACTCGGGATCAAGGTCAAGGTCACAAAATGGCTGCCAAAGGTCAACTTGTTTTTATCGCCTGGCTTTAGCAGGTATACCCATTAATGTTTAATAATATTCAGCTTAATCCTGCATCATCCTTGAACATGCTTGGGGTTTCATTTACTCGGGACTTATCTTGGAAAGATCATATTACATCTCTTGTAAAATCTGCTTCCAAGAGATTGGGTGTGCTAAGCCGACTCCGCTCTTTCTTTACCCCTGCACAATTGTTGACTCTATACAGGGGTTTTATCCGCCCCTGTGTGGAGTACAACTCTCATGTGTGGGGAGGCTCCCCACATACAGCCCTTCTCAATAGGGTGGAGTCAAAGGCTTTTCGTCTCATTAACTCTCCTCCTCTTACTGACTCCCTTCAACCTCTGTCTCTTCGCTGCACTGTTGCATCTTTATCTCTTTTCTATCGCTACTTTAATGGTCACTGCTCCTCTGAACTGTCTGCTTGCATTCCTCCACCTCTACGACGGGCGCGTAGCACCCGTCTGGCAGCAAACTCTCATCCCTTTTCTGTCCAACTCTCTAATGCAAAGTTAACCGTTACTCCCAGTCTTTCATTTATGCAACAGGTCAGCTCTGGAACTGTCTCCCTCTGTCTGTATTTCCTGCTGCCTATGATCTCCAGTCTTTCAAACGCAGTGTGTCCAGGCATCTCAAAATGATCGGATCTTGAATTTGGCTCTCTATTGTATTTTGTTTTTCTCTTTGAGGGAACTGTTACTTTGGGCTCATGGCCTTTGGTTCCTTCTTCCTCGCATAAAAAAATACTGTATATCTCATGAACGGCTTGAGTTACCAACATGAAAGCTTCAGGGTATAAAGATATGGCCAAAATCTTGGACGTGTTCGAAAATGGGCACTCGCGGTCAAGGTCAAGGTCACCAAAATGACTGCCAAAGGTCAACTAGTTTCTTTGATATGTATTGGACTTTAGTGAAACGAGGTAACTGAATTCCGTAGAATTTTGTTAATTTTCTTCACATCTGGTTTGTAACATGTAACTTGACCAACAGCATATTCTGGCGGGCGATTAGCATTCGGCTCCAGAATGCTTTTCTTTCATTTTTAGTTGGTAATGATAAATCTGTATAAGGATGATAGTGGTGGTGGTGATGGTGGAGGTGGTTGACTGACTGACAGTTAAAATACATCCTGGCTGCGTAACAACAGAAGTCATTGTCGCCGTACAACAGGAGGTCAAGCAGAACAAGGATAAAACATATATCAGTGTAATCCACAAATAAAATTCAAATAGCTAAATAACATTAAAATCCACATAAAAGCGTCAATAACACACACTAAAAATATGCATAAATCAACTACAGTTAAAACTAGGATACAAATTAACACATATGATAATAACACTTCTTTATTGCACATCTTGCCTCTCTTGTAGTTTATAATGGTGTAATAAAGTGGAGGAAAAACGAAACAGAATAAAAGAAGGGAAAGTTAAAAGAAAGAAATGAAAGATTTGAGGAGAGAAAGAAGGAGAAAGGAAATAAAGAGAAAAGAGTAAAAGAAAAATGAAAGAAGAAAGAAAAGTGAATTAGAAGAAAATCAGGATTAAAAAGATACACTGATACAGGATGATAGATGAGACAATGAGAAGAAGGAAAAAAAGAAAACGTAAAGGAGAAACACGTCAAGAAAGAAAACAATGAATATATTGAAGAAGGAAAGAAGCAAGAAAATAACTGGAGGTGGAAATGGCTAGAAAAGAACAGCGCCGATGCGGTGAAGATTTGAACTGGGTACAGGTGTAGTAGTGCCAGGCCACTCCACCTACTTCACCTTGTCTCCTACCTTTATTATGGCTTGTAATGATGTAATATAGTGCACTGAACTATGCAGCTGCTGATGGTGCTGATGATGCCAATTTTGACTTTAGTGTTGGTGGTGATGGGGACGACGACGACGACGATGACGACCATGATGATGATGATGTTAACGTGGATTAATAATGAAGTTAATAAATTTACTTACTCCCTTGTAGCTTGTCACGTTATAAAGTAAGGCAGAAAAAAAGGAAGACAAACAGTTACAACTAGAATGGCACTCAGTAGAGCGCATACCTCCTCCAAGGCCCAACATGCAGCTGGAAAAAGACTACCCCCTATAAAAGCATATTTAAATCCGCTAGAACCGGAACTTTATATGGATCAGCCCCAAACTGTACACATTCGTACATACCAACATCCTATATATGCCTGATTTTTTTTTATCAAGATCCATGCAATATTCACTGAAAAATTTACGAAAATGTCGAAAAACGCCCTATCTCGCAATGTTAAAGAAAGTGAAAAAAAAAAAAAAATCCTGGATCCGCACCTTTATCCGGATCCGCACCAAAATTTAACGGAGTGTTCGAGTATTCTGGGCCAAGGCCCATTCTTCTACCATGTTTCGAGGAAAGCTGTCCAGTAGTTATTGTGTAACCTTGCTCACAAACCAACCAACCAACAAACAAACAAACGGACAGGGGTGAAAACATAGCCTCCTTGGCGGAGGTAATGAGGCGAAAATGTGAAACAAAATAAACAATAGGGTCAGCTTACAATCGATCCATCATCATCCAATCCTATATCGCCCCATGAGGAGCGTAGGAGCCCGAGGCTAGGCAAGTTGGTCCTGACATTTGAGATGAGAGGGACCAGCTTCACTCATCCCTGAGTGGAATTACATGAGCAATAAACCCAAACCATCCCTTGGATATAAACCTGCACAAGCTCTATCCGACTGGTACGTCTTAATTACCCATTAAACCACCAGACCCCATAGTTTGGTTATATGGTTACCACCCAGCGTAGTAATTGGTTTCCTAGTGTACAGGAAACCATTTGGCTTGTCACTCAGTGCAGAGTCGCCCATAGGCAGAAGGAAGAGGAAAGAATGAAGGAAAGAGAGAAGAGGAAGAAAGGAAAGAAGGAAGAAGAGGAAAATGCAGACACTCAAAACAGCACTACATCGTGTGAGTGGATGGTGAGTTCCCCCACTTACCACCACTTGCAATGGGAAATAAAACCGAGAGCACAGAAAATGTCAAAACATGGGATATAGGAAGCAGGAAGTAAAAATGAATAGTAATGAACGTAAAAAACGAGAGAAGGTTTTAAGTACAATGGAGAAAGAAAGAACAAACAAGAGAAACAACAAAAGAGTGAACGAGAAACAAGGAAAAACAAAAGAAGAAAGTAAGGGGAGGGGCTTAGTACATAATAATAAAAATGATCCAGCAGGTCAGCCATAGTAAAAGTGGAGACACCTTTGTTAGAATGTCAGGCCGCTCCACCTGGCTTTACCTTGGCTCCTACTTCTCTTGTGGCTTATTTTATGTAATATACTGAAGACACGAGAGAGAGAGAGAAGGAAAACGATGAAAAAGAAGGAAAAACAGGAAAATGGCCAGGGAAAGAAAGAAAGCAAGAAAAAAGGGAGACCTAAAATAAATCATTTAAGAAAAATAGGAAAGACTAAAACAAAAAAATAAGCAAGAAGGAAATGCAGGGAAATAAACAGGCATGTTTAGAAGAAAATGAACAGAGGTAGTTAGGGAATGAAACGAAACTTGAAATAAAATGGAAGAAAATGGATAAAGACTGAAGCTAAGGTATAAATGGTAATATTGTTAAGTGGATAGCTTTATCAGAGTGCCAGGCCGCTGACCTTACTTCATCTCGCCTCCAACCTCTACTGTAGTTTGTGATGCTGTAATATAGTTGTGACTTTGATCTAATGTAACTAATGGTGGTAGTGGATGTGAATGTGATGATGTCTGTGGTGGTGCTGGTGGTGGTGGGTATGGTGATGGTGGTGTTGTTTTGATAAGCAAAATGTATAAAATGTATAAAATAAGTCTATAAAATTTATGACGGTGTTGGTAGTGGCAATGATTGTGCTATTGGTGCTGGTAGTGATGATAAATGTGCCTCTCTCCTGGTGCCTCTCTTGTACCTTGTGACGCTGTAATATAGTGGATATGATGAGGAAAAATACAGGAAAAAAAAAGAGAATAAAATGAGAAAGAAAAAGAATAACGGGAAAATTACGTAATACCAGACTGAAAGATAAGGAAAAGTGGTGAGAAGAAAATACGAAACAAAAGAGAGAATAAAACTGAAAAAGAAGACTTAGAGAGAGAGAGAGAGAGAGAGAGAGAGAGAGACAATGCAGGTTACAACTGTTGGATCGAACCTGAGATACGTATGACTGAATCTGAGGCCGCTCCACCTGACGTCATCTTGCCTCCAACTTCTCTTGTCACTGTATTTGTGTCACACACACACACACACACACACACACACACATACACACACACACACACACACACACACACACACACAGAAAAAGGAAAAACGAAGGAAATGTGAGAGCAGAGATAGTAAGAATGAAATGGAATCAAAATAAAAGAGAAAGGAGGAAAACACAGAAAACAACGAATGAGATAAGGTTGGGAAAAAAAGATATCTATACAAAATGTGAAAAGAACAACAAGTGTGAGGCAAATCGTGTATTAAACAAGAAGGAAAGAAACTCAGTACACCTGCAGTAAAGTCCCAGGCCGCTCCACCTTACTTCAGCTCACCTCCTACCTCTCTTGTAGCGTGTGCTGCTGTGTGGAGAAAGAATAATGGAAAAAAAGAGAAAGAAAGGATGGAACAAATAGACTGAACATTAGGAAAGGTAACAAAAAAAAGTACAAAGAGAAGGGGAAATGAGACAAATCGACCAAAGATGGGATCAGAAAGATTAACACTAAATCAAAGAGGATAAAATAAAATAGAAAAGAGAAAGGAACAAAAAAATAGGAAAAAGACGGGATAAGGAAAAGAGACGACGAGAGGAAGAGAAGAAACAGGAGGAGAATAAACAGAGAAAATAACGCTAGCAGTGGGGAATGAGAACAATGAACAAAAATGGAGCCAAGAAAGTTCGTAGGGTTGACCTCGAGACACCTTTGTTAGAATATTAGGCGGCCCCACCTTACTGCGTCTTGGCTCCTACTTCCCTTGTTGTTTATTGTTGTAATATAATGAGCAGAGAGAGAGAGAGAGAGAGAGTTTTCATCTCCCCACCTACCTTTACAACCTTGTGATGTGCTAACATAGTAGGAAAAAAAGAAAAGAAAAAAGGAATGAAATAATGAATAGAAGAACACTGTGAAGGAAAGAAAAATATAAACTCAAAGGGATAGAAAAACTAAAGAAAATAAAGAGAAAAGGAGATAGAATGGAGATGGGTGGAAGACAAAACCATAAGAAAACAGAGAGAAAAACAAGAAACAAGGATAGAAAATAGAAAAGAAAGAAAAAGATAAAAGGAAGAAAAGGAAAGGAAGGTTGTGTTGTGGATGAATATCTGAATTGGGTGCAGGTGTAGTATAGTGCCAGGCCGGTGCACCTTACTTCATCTACCCTCCTACCTCTCCTGTAGCTTGTGATGCTGTAATATACCTACCTATCTTGGTGTTTATGACTTAATACTCTGCACACTTTAACTTGGCCTATAATTGCCATCTATCCATCTTGAATGCTGAGCCGTAACAGGATATTAATACTAGGATATGCTGCTATACTCTGCCTACTTCAGCTTGACCTAAGTGTTATGGAAATCACTGCATGTAGAGCGGTAATCGGTACTCTCTTAATTCTTTCGTTGAGCTACGGGAAAGGAACATCCAAACGACGAAACTCTGCGTCAGGTTATGGTAGACGAACTATAGTGGTGGCCTAGAGCTGATGAAATGGAAATGATGGTACAGATAATTGTTCATGAAAAGTCCGTGTATAATAATGATAATGATTGCATGGGCCCTGCTGCTGCAGCTGCTGTTACTGATGTTGTTGATGATGATGATGATGATGATGATGGCGATGGTGATGATGATGATGATGGTGATGATGATGATGATGATGGTGATGGCGATGGTGATGCTGGTGGTGGTGCGACTGCTGGATGCTGATGGGAAGGATAAGAATGATGAGGATGGCTGCAGTGGTCGTGGTGGTTGGAATAGTGATGATGATGATGATGATGTCCAGCAGGTTGGTAGCCTACTACTAATAATAATATATAACTTCATGTCTTCTACTCCCTTGCTTGTAGCTTTTGATGCGGCAATTTAGGAGAAACTAAAAGGAGGATCAATGAAGAGAGAAAAAAACAGAAAAGAAAAAAAATGGGAACAGAAGTTAGTTCAGTGATAAAGAAAATAAAATTATTATACGGGAGAGTTACACAAAAAGACAAAGCACTGAGAAGGAGAGAGAGAGAGAGAGAGAGAGGGGGGGGGGGAGGACGAGGGAACTAAGAATGAGAAAAAACGAAATGGAGGACAAGAAGAAAGTAAAACATGACATAAATAATGATGGAATAAAGGTATAAATCAAGCCAATGAAGGATAACTGGTAAATGTTGTCATTGGGTACAGGTGTAGTAGTGTCCGAGGCCGCTGCACCTTATTGCATCTCGCCTCCTGCCTCTCTTACAGCTTGTGATGCTGTATTATAGTGCTTACATCTATGCAGTCGCTGATGCTGCTGGCAGTTATGATGATGATGATAATAATGACGGTATTGGTGGAGGTGATGGTGATGAGGGTATGATGAGGATGACAATGATGTTAATGCTGATGATGACAGTAGTGGTGATGTTTATAGAGGTGATGATGATGATGTTGATGATGGTGGTGGTGTTGACGATGATGATGATGATGATGATGATGATGGTGTTGATGATGAAGAGGGTGGTTTGGATGATGATGATGATCGCGATGCTATCTACTTTTGACGATAAAATGAAAATTGTATACACTCGTACAACAATGTTGATCATGACCTTAATAATAAGCATGACGGTGGTGTTGGTAATAATGATGCTGGTCGGCACTGCAGATGATAAGCTTCCTTCATCTTGCTTCGTAGTACTTGTAGCTTGATGTTATGTAACTAAGAGAAAAAGAGGGAGAAGACGGAGCAGGAAGGTGAAGAAAGCAACAAATAACTGGAACATAATGGAAGTAGAAATGACACGACAATATTAAAAAATAGCCCGTTCAAAATGAAAGGAAACAAAGAAAAAAAGACTGTGAGACTAAAAGAAACGAAACAGGGAAAGGAGAAAAGAAACTAGAAACAGGAGGACGGAAATGAAGAACACACGGACAAATGAAAAGTAACTAAACGAATATATAAAACCAAATAAAGGAAGTATATACAAATTGAGAAAAAAAAGTAACACTAGAGGCCTCCCCTCAATGAGGGAATCACACCAGCCGCTAGCCGATACATATCTTGCGAGGCTCGGAATATAATCTTGACCTTGACCTACTTTCGCCAATTTCGAACTCGTAGATTTCTATCCCTTCTACACACCTGTAAAATTTGTTGATATCTTGAGCGGTTGCGAAGTTATTGTGGTAACAAACACACAGACCTTGACCAACTTTCACCAATATCGAACTCGTGATCTTTTTTTTTTTTTTTTCCTAATACACACCTTTAACATTTTGTGATAATGTATTGAGCGTTTGCGAAGTTATCGTGCTAACAGAAACATGGACAGACGGACGAACTGAAAACAATACCAGCTTCGCTATCGTGGCTGGTGAAAAAAGGAACCTGGTATGTCGCTGGGTTAAACTGGCGACACCTTTGTGACGGCCCGCTCCACCTTGGCTCCTATTTCTCTTGTTGTTTTGTTGCTGTAATATAGCGATGAACGCAAGGGGAATCAATAGGAAAGCAAAGGAAGATGAAAATATAAAAGACAGAAGGATGGGGAATGAAACTAAGAAAGACAGTGATGAAGATTAAAAAAAAAAAAAAGATGAATGGATATAGAAAAAAGGGAAGTAAGGGTAAAGAAAGGAGTAAATAAGAAAAATTTTGAAACAACAAGAGGTACAAAGCAGTAAGATCTGGTATAAATAGCAAAGGTGTTAACTCAGTACACATGTAGTAGTGTCAGGCCGCTCCACCTTACCTCATCTCCCCTCATACCTCTAGTGTAGCTTTTGTTGTTGTAATATAGTAAACAAAGAAAATGAGCAAGATAGAGTGGAAAGAAAATGAGGAACGTAAAGAGACAGCGACAAAATAGGAAGAAAAAGAAAGACAGAAAAGGAGGCCCAACCCAGCCACTTTTGAACTTGGTAAAGGTGTAGTAGAGTCCCTGGCCGCTACGCCTTACTTCATCTTGATCAATATCTCTCTTGTAGCTGACGATAATGTAATATAGGGTGTAGATCAATGTAGCTGACGATAATGTAATATAGGGTATAGATCAATGTAGCTGACGATAATGTAATATAGGGTGTAGATCAATGTAGCTGACGGTAATGTAATATAGGGTGTAGATCAATGTAGCTGACGGTAATGTAATATAGGGTGTAGATCAATGTAGCTGACGATAATGTAATATAGGGTGTAGATCAACGTGTAGCTGGTATTAATGACATAATGTAATATAGGGGTGTAGATCAATGTAGCTGACGATAATGTAATATAGGGTATAGATCAATGTAGCTGACGATAATGTAATATAGGGTGTAGATCAATGTAGCTGACGATAATGTAATATAGGGTGTAGATCAATGTAGCTGACGATAATGTAATATAGGGTGTAGATCAATGTAGCTGACGATAATGTAATATAGGGTGTAGATCAATGTAGCTGACGATAATGTAATATAGGGTGTAGATCAATATAGCTGACGATAATGTAATATAGGGTGTAGATCAATATAGCTGACGATAATGTAATATAGGGTGTAGATCAATGTAGCTGACGATAATGTAATATAGGGTGTAGATCAATGTAGCTGACGGTAATGTAATATAGGGTGTAGATCAATGTAGCTGACGGTAATGTAATATAGGGCGTAGATCAATGTAGCTGACGGTAATGTAATATAGGGTGTAGATCAATGTAGCTGACGATAATGTAATATAGGGTGTAGATCAATGTAGCTGACGATAATGTAATATAGGGTGTAGATCAATGTAGCTGACGATAATGTAATATAGGGTGTAGATCAATGTAGCTGACGGTAATGTAATATAGGGTGTAGATCAATGTAGCTGACGGTAATGTAATATAGGGTGTAGATCAATGTAGCTGACGGTAATGTAATATAGGGTGTAGATCAATGTAGCTGACGATAATGTAATATAGGGTGTAGATCAATGTAGCTGACGGTAATGTAATATAGGGTGTAGATCAATGTAGCTGACGATAATGTAATATAGGGTGTAGATCAATGTAGCTGACGATAATGTAATATAGGGTGTAGATCAATGTAGCTGACGATAATGTAATATAGGGTGTAGATCAATATAGCTGACGATAATGTAATATAGGGTGTAGATCAATATAGCTGACGATAATGTAATATAGGGTGTAGATCAATGTAGCTGACGATAATGTAATATAGGGTGTAGATCAATGTAGCTGACGATAATGTAATATAGGGTGTAGATCAATGTAGCTGACGGTAATGTAATATAGGGTGTAGATCAATGTAGCTGACGGTAATGTAATATAGGGTGTAGATCAATGTAGCTGACGGTAATGTAATATAGGGTGTAGATCAATGTAGCTGACGGTAATGTAATATAGGGTGTAGATCAATGTAGCTGACGGTAATGTAATATAGGGTGTAGATCAATGTAGCTGACGGTAATGTAATATAGGGTGTAGATCAATGTAGCTGACGGTAATGTAATATAGGGTGTAGATCAATGTAGCTGACGGTAATGTAATATAGGGTGTAGATCAATGTAGCTGACGGTAATGTAATATAGGGTGTAGATCAATGTAGCTGACGGTAATGTAATATAGGGTGTAGATCAATGTAGCTGACGGTAATGTAATATAGGGTGTAGATCAATGTAGCTGACGGTAATGTAATATAGGGTGTAGATCAATGTAGCTGACGGTAATGTAATATAGGGTGTAGATCAATGTAGCTGACGGTAATGTAATATAGGGTGTAGATCAATGTAGCTGACGGTAATGTAATATAGGGTGTAGATCAATGTAGCTGACGGTAATGTAATATAGGGTGTAGATCAATGTAGCTGACGGTAATGTAATATAGGGTGTAGATCAATGTAGCTGACGGTAATGTAATATAGGGTGTAGATCAATGTAGCTGACGGTAATGTAATATAGGGTGTAGATCAATGTAGCTGACGGTAATGTAATATAGGGTGTAGATCAATGTAGCTGACGGTAATGTAATATAGGGTGTAGATCAATGTAGCTGACGGTAATGTAATATAGGGTGTAGATCAATGTAGCTGACGGTAATGTAATATAGGGTGTAGATCAATGTAGCTGACGGTAATGTAATATAGGGTGTAGATCAATGTAGCTGACGGTAATGTAATATAGGGTGTAGATCAATGTAGCTGACGGTAATGTAATATAGGGTGTAGATCAATGTAGCTGACGGTAATGTAATATAGGGGTGTAGATCAATGTAGCTGACGGTAATGTAATATAGGGTGTAGATCAATGTAGCTGACGGTAATGTAATATAGGGTGTAGATCAATGTAGCTGACGGTAATGTAATATAGGGTGTAGATCAATGTAGCTGACGGTAATGTAATATAGGGTGTAGATCAATGTAGCTGACGGTAATGTAATATAGGGTGTAGATCAATGTAGCTGACGGTAATGTAATATAGGGTGTAGATCAATGTAGCTGACGGTAATGTAATATAGGGTGTAGATCAATGTAGCTGACGGTAATGTAATATAGGGTGTAGATCAATGTAGCTGACGGTAATGTAATATAGGGTGTAGATCAATGTAGCTGACGGTAATGTAATATAGGGTGTAGATCAATGTAGCTGACGGTAATGTAATATAGGGTGTAGATCAATGTAGCTGACGGTAATGTAATATAGGGTGTAGATCAATGTAGCTGACGGTAATGTAATATAGGGTGTAGATCAATGTAGCTGACGGTAATGTAATATAGGGTGTAGATCAATGTAGCTGACGGTAATGTAATATAGGGTGTAGATCAATGTAGCTGACGGTAATGTAATATAGGGTGTAGATCAATGTAGCTGACGGTAATGTAATATAGGGTGTAGATCAATGTAGCTGACGGTAATGTAATATAGGGTGTAGATCAATGTAGCTGACGGTAATGTAATATAGGGTGTAGATCAATGTAGCTGACGGTAATGTAATATAGGGTGTAGATCAATGTAGCTGACGGTAATGTAATATAGGGTGTAGATCAATGTAGCTGACGGTAATGTAATATAGGGTGTAGATCAATGTAGCTGACGGTAATGTAATATAGGGTGTAGATCAATGTAGCTGACGGTAATGTAATATAGGGTGTAGATCAATGTAGCTGACGGTAATGTAATATAGGGTGTAGATCAATGTAGCTGACGGTAATGTAATATAGGGTGTAGATCAATGTAGCTGACGGTAATGTAATATAGGGTGTAGATCAATGTAGCTGACGGTAATGTAATATAGGGTGTAGATCAATGTAGCTGACGGTAATGTAATATAGGGTGTAGATCAATGTAGCTGACGGTAATGTAATATAGGGTGTAGATCAATGTAGCTGACGGTAATGTAATATAGGGTGTAGATCAATGTAGCTGACGGTAATGTAATATAGGGTGTAGATCAATGTAGCTGACGGTAATGTAATATAGGGTGTAGATCAATGTAGCTGACGGTAATGTAATATAGGGTGTAGATCAATGTAGCTGACGGTAATGTAATATAGGGTGTAGATCAATGTAGCTGACGATAATGTAATATAGGGTGTAGATCAATGTAGCTGACGATAATGTAATATAGGGTGTAGATCAATGTAGCTGACTTGATAATGTAATATAGGGTCTAGATCAATGTAGCTGACGATAATGTAATATAGGGTGTAGATCAATGTAGCTGACGGTAATGTAATATAGGGTGTAGATCAATGTAGCTGACGGTAATGTAATATAGGGTGTAGATCAATGTAGCTGACGATAATGTAATATAGGGTGTAGATCAATGTAGCTGACGATAATGTAATATAGGGTGTAGATCAATGTAGCTGACGATAATGTAATATAGGGTGTAGATCAATGTAGCTGACGATAATGTAATATAGGGTGTAGATCAATGTAGCTGACGATAATGTAATATAGGGTGTAGATCAATGTAGCTGACGATAATGTAATATAGGGTGTAGATCAATGTAGCTGACGATAATGTAATATAGGGTGTAGATCAATGTAGCTGACGATAATGTAATATAGGGTGTAGATCAATGTAGCTGACGATAATGTAATATAGGGTGTAGATCAATGTAGCTGACGATAATGTAATATAGGGTGTAGATCAATGTAGCTGACGGTAATGTAATATAGGGTGTAGATCAATGTAGCTGACGATAATGTAATATAGGGTGTAGATCAATGTAGCTGACGGTAATGTAATATAGGGTGTAGATCAATGTAGCTGACGGTAATGTAATATAGGGTGTAGATCAATGTAGCTGACGATAATGTAATATAGGGTGTAGATCAATGTAGCTGACGATAATGTAATATAGGGTGTAGATCAATGTAGCTGACGATAATGTAATATAGGGTGTAGATCAATGTAGCTGACGATAATGTAATATAGGGTGTAGATCAATGTAGCTGACGATAATGTAATATAGGGTGTAGATCAATGTAGCTGACGATAATGTAATATAGGGTGTAGATCAATGTAGCTGACGATAATGTAATATAGGGTGTAGATCAATGTAGCTGACGATAATGTAATATAGGGTGTAGATCAATGTAGCTGACGATAATGTAATATAGGGTGTAGATCAATGTAGCTGACGATAATGTAATATAGGGTGTAGATCAATGTAGCTGACGATAATGTAATATAGGGTGTAGATCAATGTAGCTGACGATAATGTAATATAGGGTGTAGATCAATGTAGCTGACGATAATGTAATATAGGGTGTAGATCAATGTAGCTGACGATAATGTAATATAGGGTGTAGATCAATGTAGCTGACGATAATGTAATATAGGGTGTAGATCAATGTAGCTGACGGTAATGTAATATAGGGTGTAGATCAATGTAGCTGACGTAAAGCTCAAATATGGTGTAGATCAATGTAGCTGACGGTAATGTAATATAGGGTGTAGATCAATGTAGCTGACGGTAATGTAATATAGGGTGTAGATCAATGTAGCTGACGGTAATGTAATATAGGGTGTAGATCAATGTAGCTGACGGTAATGTAATATAGGGTGTAGATCAATGTAGCTGACGGTAATGTAATATAGGGTGTAGATCAATGTAGCTGACGGTAATGTAATATAGGGTGTAGATCAATGTAGCTGACGGTAATGTAATATAGGGTGTAGATCAATGTAGCTGACGGTAATGTAATATAGGGTGTAGATCAATGTAGCTGACGGTAATGTAATATAGGGTGTAGATCAATGTAGCTGACGGTAATGTAATATAGGGTGTAGATCAATGTAGCTGACTGTAATGTAATATAGGGTGTAGATCAATGTAGCTGACGGTAATGTAATATAGGGTGTAGATCAATGTAGCTGACGGTAATGTAATATAGGGTGTAGATCAATGTAGCTGACGGTAATGTAATATAGGGTGTAGATCAATGTAGCTGACGATAATGTAATATAGGGTGTAGATCAATGTAGCTGACGATAATGTAATATAGGGTGTAGATCAATGTAGCTGACGATAATGTAATATAGGGTGTAGATCAATGTAGCTGACGATAATGTAATATAGGGTGTAGATCAATGTAGCTGACGATAATGTAATATAGGGTGTAGATCAATGTAGCTGACGATAATGTAATATAGGGTGTAGATCAATGTAGCTGACGGTAATGTAATATAGGGTGTAGATCAATGTAGCTGACGGTAATGTAATATAGGGTGTAGATCAATGTAGCTGACGGTAATGTAATATAGGGTGTAGATCAATGTAGCTGACGGTAATGTAATATAGGGTGTAGATCAATGTAGCTGACGGTAATGTAATATAGGGTGTAGATCAATGTAGCTGACGGTAATGTAATATAGGGTGTAGATCAATGTAGCTGACGGTAATGTAATATAGGGTGTAGATCAATGTAGCTGACGGTAATGTAATATAGGGTGTAGATCAATGTAGCTGACGGTAATGTAATATAGGGTGTAGATCAATGTAGCTGACGATAATGTAATATAGGGTGTAGATCAATGTAGCTGACGATAATGTAATATAGGGTGTAGATCAATGTAGCTGACGGTAATGTAATATAGGGTGTAGATCAATGTAGCTGACGGTAATGTAATATAGGGTGTAGATCAATGTAGCTGACGGTAATGTAATATAGGGTGTAGATCAATGTAGCTGACGGTAATGTAATATAGGGTGTAGATCAATGTAGCTGACGGTAATGTAATATAGGGTGTAGATCAATGTAGCTGACGGTAATGTAATATAGGGTGTAGATCAATGTAGCTGACGGTAATGTAATATAGGGTGTAGATCAATGTAGCTGACGATAATGTAATATAGGGTGTAGATCAATGTAGCTGACGGTAGTGCAGGCAGTTATGATGACGGTGGTGGGGATTGTGGTTTGGGTAAATTGTTATGAGAATAAGTATTGAAATAAATGATGATGATAATGATGATGGTGGGAGTAGTGTTGATGGTGATGATGATAATGGTGATGATGATGATGATGGTTGTCGTGGTGGTGCTGAGGATTGATGATCGTTGTGTTGGTGGTGTTTATGATGATGGTGGTGGTTTGGTGGTGATAATGGGGATGATGATGGTTGTGGTGGTGTTAGTGATTCTAATAATATTGATGACGATGGTGATACTCAAAGTTAGCGCTAAAGATGATAACCTTGCTTCCCCTCGCCACCGACTTCTTTCGTAGCCTGTGACGGTATTGTAAAAGGGAAAAAGAATAGAAGAAATAGAAAGAACAGGGAAGATGGAAGAATCACCAGAAAATAAGGAAACGACAGGAAATAGAATGAATGAACTAATAAAGAAAGAGTCAAAGAATTGTCCAAAAGTATATAAAAAAAAAGCTGGGACCAAAAAAGATAAAATGAGAGGAATGAAAAATATAAACCAAAGCAGAAAAAGAAGGAAAGAATAGAAGAAAAGGCGAAAGAACCAAAAACAAAAGTGTAATATAAGGAAAAAGAACTGAAGAGGGAAAAAATAAAATTATAAAAATGAAAATAAAGTCCTGGGTGGGTCGACCTTGAGACGCAAATGTTAGACGCTCATTAGCTGCACCTTACTTCATCCTGACTCCTACTTCCCTTGGCCGTAATGTGGTGAATATAGAAGGATTACAAGGAAAAGGAAGAAGACAAAAGGTGAAAAGAAGTAAAACGCGGATACAATAATAAAGAGAGAGAGAGAGAGAGAGAGAGAGAGAGAGAGAGAGAGAACATGAAATTAAAACGGGGAAAGTAGAAAACTGAAAATTAAACAAAAGCGCAAGGCGAACGGGAATGAGAGAAAACGTGAAATGAGAGAGAAAGACAGAAGAGAAGGCAAACAAAACCTGATTGGTAAAGGTGTGAACTGTGTACACCTGTAGTGGAGTGCCCGGTGGCTGCACCTTACTTCATCTACCTTCCTGCCTCTCTTGTACCTTGTGACTATGTAATGTATTTGTGGCTTTGATCTAATGTACCTAATGGTGGTGATGGCGGTAGTGTTGATGCTGATGCTGATGGAGGTTAACACTATTATGGTAAGGATAATTTTCAGGATACAGGTGAAGGCGGTAAAGAAATTATGAAGATAGTAAAGGCGATGATGATGGTAATAATGATGATGATGGTGACGGTTATGCTGATGTACAGCAGGTAAGTGCATGTACGATAATCAGCATAATTGCAAGTTCGCCCTTTATCGTAGCTTGTGATGATGTATTAAGAGGAAGAAAAAATGAACAAGGAATCAAACAACGAGAGGAAAACGGCGAAAGGAGAAATGATGAACAATTTAAAGAGATAGACTACAGGTGAAGTGCTTGAAAGGGTACAGCAGGGAAGAAAGGTTGCTGGTTCTTTGAAAGCAGTGATAAGAAACAGGGAAGTGAGCATGGAAGTGAAAAAGTTACTACCTGACAGTTTTGTGATACCAACTCTAACGTATGGAAGTGAAGCTTGGACGTTGTTGGAAGGACACAAGTCAAGAGTGAGAGCAGTGGAAATGAGTTATTTAAGAGGAGCCTGTGGAGTCACATGGAGAGACAGACTGACGAATGAGGATATAAAGGAGCGTTGTGGTGTGGATGTGGATGTGATAGGAAACGTTATGAGGAACACACTGAGTTGGTTTGGCCATGTAGAGAGGATGGAGGGTGAGAGACTGACGAAGAGAGTGTATGTGAGTGAGGTGGAGGGGGGAAGAGGGAGGGGGAGGCCGAGGATGAGATGGAGGGATGGGGTGGAGAGGTATATGAGAGAGGAGGGTGTGAGTTTGGGAGCAGGGCAGTAAAATGGCGGGGGACAGGGCGACATGGAGGCGATTTGTCTGTGGCCACCCCAAATGGGATTGAGGCGTCTGGCAATAGATAGATAGATAGATTACAGGATACAGAAAAAAATGAAAAGGAAAGGAAAAGAATGAACGAAATAAAAGTAAAATAAAGGAAGACGCAATGAAAATAATAAAACACGGAGAACAATAAAGATCACTCACCCAGTGCAACAGTTCTCCAGACCGCTTGTTATGGAAGAGTGGGCCACGGGCCAAGAAAGGATTGATTAAATTTGAGGGGAGATACGGATCCTGTAATAGCATTGGCGGAGGTATGCGCTCTCTGAATGCTTTCTAGTTATGTATGTGGATCGCTGGCACTGAAGCAGTATAAAAGACGACTGACCCCACATGTGAAGAAACTATATGAATATTGTACTTTGGCTGCCAAGTGGGTGATCAGGACAAAAGATGGGCACCTCATATATGCTGTGTCAGGTGCACATGTTCACTCTCGGTATGGGTCAAGGGCACCAGTCCTGGTCTCACATTTGGTGTGCCAGTGGTATGGAGGAGCCGATGAACCATTCATCTGCTACTTCTGCTTAACAGACATCACAGGTAAGTTTTCTTCCCTTTATGCTCTTTGTCAATTACAGGTTCCTCACAAAGTGTCTCATTTTCTGCAAAAATACTGCATTATTATATCGGTATACTGTATAAGGCAAATCTAATGTGTACGATGTTTTTCTTGTCAAACTACAGACCGCAACAGTAAGGGTAAAATGGTTATTGTCCATCCAAACTTCCAGTCTGCTCTTCGCCCTGTTGGCCATTCCAGTGATATACCAGGCCCTCAGCCTCCATCCGAAATACCAAGCGATGACATGGTCAGCTCTGACGAACCAGAATCACGAGATCCGACGTATGAGCAACAACCTGAATCTGACAAGAAACCGCATCTCATAATCCAGCCTGTACTCAATGATTTGGTTCATCATCTAACCTTCACTAAACAACTGAGTGAAATGCAAGCCTCCCGTCTGCAGGAATGGAATCTGTTGGATAAAGATGTACGGATTACAACATTCAGGAAACGCTCATCAGATTTGCAGCAATACTGCTCAATGGAAAACAACCTTTGTCTTTGTACTGTTTGATGCTCCTGGACTGAGCAGTGAACCAAGCCACTGAAGGCTGGTTATTGATGAATCTCTCTAAAGCATTTGTGATGTTTTGCTACATATTGGAAACATCGTACCTTCAGTTCCAAATACTCAATCAGTCATTTTAAGACATGAAAATATGTCTTTTATTTTAGATCGCATGAAAGAGTTGAGAGGAAGGATGGTACTGGAGTGTATTGGTGTCGTGATGAGGAGCGGTTGACTGAGATGGCTAAGGTACTCGTATGTGGAGAGGATGGAGAATGACAATTGGGTGCGGAAAGTGAGAAGTGTGAACGTCGGGGGTTGGGTTGCGAGAGGCGGATTAAAAAAAGACGTGAGACGTCATAGAGGGATAAGGGATTGAATCGGGAGGCTGCCAGAGATCGAGCAGCGTGGACAGCCGCCATTAGGTGATCAAGGCCAAGGAATGCAGGCGTGCTGGGGTCTTTATAAACGACATAATACGATGAATGGTTTGTTTGTGCAGTGGAAAGTTGTTGCCATTCTTAACGGGTTGGAAACTGGCTATACGAAGTTGTGTTTTCTATGTAATTGGGATAACCGAGGAAGATCAGAACATTACCTACGCTCACCATGACCATAGCGGGATTCACTGACACTCACATTCCACAAAATTATTCACGAACCACCAGTACAGATCATTTTGCCACCACTCCACATAATGAAACAGTTTGCCAGAGCTCTGAAGCATCATAAATCATGTTTCCAGTACCTCAAGGAAAAACTTCCCGAAATGAGATGCTAACATCAAAGGCATATTTGTTGGCCCTCAAATTCGTCAACTCGAGGTTGACAAGGATTTCGAATCAATGAGAGATGATGTTGCCACGCTGAAAGGATTGGATGTGTTGCAGAATAAATGTTTGTGAATGTGTCTTGGAGCCGTCCGGTGTACCCGTGTAGCTCGTATGGAAGTGGAGGCGAATGTGCCTCCCCTCCGTATTCGTCGTGACCACCTGGCCTTGTCCTATGGACTAAGAACATTTAGGAAACGTAATATCGGCAATGTGGCCTGTACCCCCCTGCGTCAATACCACCACCTTCTGCGGGGGATGCATCGGCCACTTGCCATTCACCTCCACTTACTGACTCAGGAGCTTGGTGTGGACCTCAGTGACTGTGACAAGTTGGTGTTAAAAAAAATAGCACCTTGGGAGCCACCCGGCTTTACCATTGACGTATCATGGCTCCCAGCACCAAAGGCCAAGGTGCCGGAGGCGGAGGTCCACCATTTGTTTCATAACAACATTGTGCGTCGCTTGGGGTCCCACCAATTGTACACCGACGGTTCCAAGTCGAGTGAATGTGTGGGTGCAAGTGTACAGTATGGTCGACTGAATCTGCCCTCAGGTATTGGTTGCCGACTCATACATCTGTGTTTACCTCCGAACTTTTTGTTATTGACAAAGCCATAGACTATGCTCTCAATTCTAGGCATGACTCATTTGTCATATTTTCAGATTCAAAATCAGCCCTTCAGGCAATTGCATCTTGTACTACGGACTCTCACGAGATCCAGGGCCGCATCGTTAATAAGTTGCATTCATGCAACAAGTCATTCACGCTGATCTGGGTGCCTGGTCATTGTCGCATCTACGACAATGAGCAGGCTGACTTACTTGCAAAGTCGGCTGTAGAACTCGAGGAGACTTGGGACGTTCCTCGTGGTCTACGGTCGAGTCTCTCTCTCGGAAAGAAATCAATCAATCTTCTGTGGCAAGGTCAGTGGACCAGACTAAATATTCGAACGTGTAAGCCTGGGCGACTGGGCCACTGCCAACCGTCCCAGTCGCCTTGAAGAAAAAGTGTTGGCGCAGTTACAGCTTAATGCCACCATGCTCACGCACATGAAACCTTATATACAAAATCGATTCCAACCGCACTGTGACATCTGTGATGCGGTGTTATCTATCAGTCATATCATCCTGCGCTGTCGGCGATTTATTCATGAACGCGCTTCACTTATAAATTACTGTGGCGCAGCAGACGTCCCCTTCACCCTTTCCACCATCCTGGGTGATGGGGACATTGTTATGACTGATAAATTGACGGCTTTCTTGAGAGACCAGACTGATCAGAGTGATGTGACTTTTTTACTATATAGTTTTGATTTTTATCGACTGTAATTATGTAAATATTGTACTAATATTTAGGGTTGACAGTTGACATATTTGAAATAGTTCCTCCTCCCACTGATCTATTTCTAATATTGATGTCCCCTACATTAAACCCCGATCCACGCCTGACAGTCACCAGCTGATGAGTGCAAGTGTCCAATATAGACAGGTATTGGGCACTTGCAGTCGATGGTGGTCTGTTGGGCGAGGTACTTCACTTTTTGTACTTAATGGGTAAATATATTATACCATCTTGATTAAGTTGTCCTAATTAGGGCCGACAGCTGACGTATATGGAAATGTTCCTGACTCGTCTGGTTCCCTTTCATATATTGATGTCCCCTATATTAGGTTGTGCCTCGACTGACAGTCACCAGGTGATGAGTGCAGGTATGTCATGTAGAAAGGCATTACATATCTGCAGTCGATGGTGTTCTGTTAGTCGAGGTATTTTTACCATTAGTGTAGGCCTAGCTATTTGTCTCTGTAGTATTTAGTATAGGTTAGCGATTTGCTGTTAGGTGATTAGTTTTAGGGTCTTTAGATTAGTTTGTCTTTATAATATAACGTATAAAAAACATAAAACCAAGAAAAAATAAAAAAATTAAAATACAAAAAAATAAATAAAATAAAAATTATTATATATATATAGTATGTACGTGTGCATGAAAGTGTGTCTGTATATATGCATGGAAGTGTGTGTGTGTGTGTGTGTGTGTGTGTGTGTGTGTGTGTGTGTGTGTGTGTATAAATGTTTATATGTATATAAATATATATATACGGCCTCAATGACCAGGGGCTTTGGCCCCAATGGTCGATAGGCCAGAAAAAAATAATAAAAAAATAAATAAAAGATATTGGAGGCAGAATGAGAGAGCGAGAGGAAGGTGGAAGGTGAGCGTGAGATATGAAGGAAGTAAGGAAACTGACGACGCATGGAAGGGATGTTGGTGATTCAGAGATGGAAGTGTGGGTGACGGGAGAAGAAATGTGAGTGAGAGGGAGGTGTGAGGGGAGGGGTGGGTGAGAGGGAGGTGTGAGGGGAGGGGTGGGTGAGAGGGAGGTGTGAGGGGAGGGGTGGGTGAGAGGGAGGTGTGAGGGGAGGGGTGGGTGAGAGGGAGGTGTGAGGGGAAGGGTGAGTGAGAGGGAGGTGTGAGGGGAAGGGTGGGTGAGAGGGAGGTGTGAGGGGAAGAGTGGGTGAGAGGGAGGTGTGAGGGGAAGGGTGGGTGAGAGGGAGGTGTGAGGGGAGGGGTGGGTGAGAGGGAGGTGTGAGGGGAAGGGTGGGTGAGAGGGAGGTGTGAGGGGAAGGGAGGGTGAGAGGGAGGTGTGAGGGGAAGGGTGGGTGAGAGGGAGGTGTGAGGGGAAGGGTGGGTGAGAGGGAGGTGTGAGGGGAAGGGTAGGTGAGAGGGAGGTGTGAGGGGAAGGGTGGGTGAGAGGGAGGTGTGAGGGGAAGGGTGGGTGAGAGGGAGGTGTGAGGGGAAGGGTGGGTGAGAGGGAGGTGTGAGGGGAAGGGTGGGTGAGAGGGAGGTGTGAGGGGAAGGGTGGGTGAGAGGGAGGTGTGAGGGGAAGGGTGGGTGAGAGGAAGATGTGAGGGGAAAGTAGCTGACCTGTTGCATAATTAATGAAAGACTGGGAGTAACGGTTAAATCTTGCATTGGAGAGTTGGACAGAAAAGAGATGAGAGTTTGTTGATAGACGGGTGCTACGCACCCGTCATAGAGGGGGAGGGAAGCAAGCGGACAGTTCAGAGGAGCAGTGACCATTGAAGTAGCAGCAGAAAAGAGATAAAGATGCAACAGTGCGGCGAAGAGACAGAGGTTGAAAGGAGCCAGTCAGAGGAGTAGAGTTAATGAGACGAAAAGCCTTTGACTCCACCCTGTTGAGAAGAGCTGTATGTGGGGAGCCTCCCCACACATGAGAGTTGTACTCTACACAGAGGCGAATAAAACCAGTGTATAAAGTTAAAAGCTGTGGAAGGGAAAAGAAGGTATGGAGTCGGCTTAGCACACCTTATCTCTTGGAAGCAGATTTTACAAGAAATGTAATATGATCTTTCCAAGATAAATCTCGAGAGGTGTGTTCAAGGATGATGCAGGATTGAGCTGCATATTATTAAACATTAGTGGGTACTCCTGTGGAAGATTTTGTCGGGTTGGTAGATGTAAGAAGTGAGTCTTTGATGCATTCAAAACATTATTTTTACCCCAGTCAGAGATAAGAGCCAAGTCAGACATTAAGTGTGCCATAACCTCATCCCTTGTTTGTTGAAGTAACTGCTGAGATAGACGTTGCACGAAGCGAATGGAAAGGCGAAGGATGGAAAGCGAGGATAGGATTCGATGTACAGCTCAGATGGTGATTGAAGAATAAAGAGAGTTGGTGATAGGACAGAGCCCTGAGGAACACTACTACTGATAGATCTAGGAGAAGAACGGTGGCCGTCTGCAACATCAGCTATAGAATGACCAGAAAGAAAGCTATAGATGAAGGCACAGATAGAAGAATAGAAAACGTAATAGGGCACTTTGGAAATTAAAGATTTATGCCAGACGCGATCGAAAGCCTTTGAGATATCAAGTGCAATGGCAAAGCTTTCGCCAAAGTCCCGAAAGAAGGATGACCAGGAGTCTCAAAGGTATGTGAGAAGATCGCCAGAGGAGCGTCCCTGACGGAATCCATACTAATGATCAGAAAGAAGGTTGTGATAGGAAAGACTCTATAAAACCGTAGAACCTAAGGTCGGATACTTTCTTAACAGACCTCGTGCTTTGTAGCTGAATTAAAACTGTAAAAAATCTGAAGACAAGGGCTTTCGCATGCAAAGAGGAAATAATATAGGATGAATGAAAGAGACGGCAGGTGGGAGTAGTGAAGAATTAGCACTAAGCCATATTATGGCCATACGGCACTCTAGGAGTAAAGGGAAGGAAGGAAGGAATAATGAAGAATTAACACAAAGTCATAATATTGTTATATGGCACTGTAGCAGTAAAGGAAAAATAAAGGCCGAAAGAAACATGGATATATCAAGAAAAGAGGCATGACATAAGGGCAGAAAAGGA